>NC_092049.1:132646310-132817844 GCF_003086295.3 Arachis hypogaea | reverse complement strand
CGTACTGATGGAGCATGTCAACAAGGTAATACCCTTTTAATACTTAATTTAAGTTAGAGACTTTATTTTAACGTCTTAGTTACATATACATTAGAGGCTTTAATTTAAGTTATATATATATATATATATATATATATATATATATATATATATATATATATATATATATATATATGTTCATGTATTGGATTAGATTTAAGCTTAAGAAGTATATACTTATACTGAATGCATCCTGACAGTGAGGAATCTTGGACAAACTGTGGGAATTTTTCATTAACTGCTGAATGTAAAAAGCAAAACACGTTAAAACCTGGGTTATATAAACACATACAGGTGCCAAAAAATTAGTGCAGATTTTCTTAATGTATTTACTTTGTCATGTGGTCAAAAAAATTATTGTTACGATAATTTTCATTCATGAAAAATATGGTGGCAGGTCCTCCATTCAGGCACTGATATTTTCATATTCTTATCTACAGGACAGTCACAATTCAATGGAAGAAGCATGGAGGGACTTAGCCAAACAAGGGGTTCTATACCATTAAGTAATTACTATTTAGATACAGATTTAAAAGGCTACAGAATTTTTTTCAAAAAATACTCGGGTTAACCTTGAATTCGTAATGCAGGCACTATAGATTGCGTACATAACAATGCAAAGAAAATGTATGAAGAGGATAAGGAAAACAGCCTTTGTTTTGTTAGTAATGGAAGGAATGTAGACCTAGCCATAAGGGTGGGAGAGAATGTCAGCAATGGACAGTATAATCTGAATGAGGTTCCCCTTCAATCAACTGATACATTAGCACCAGAAATTCCAATGATAGGTAATGAAATACATTGTAAACAATTCACCAAATACTTATCTACCAGTACATATCGGGTAAACAAATTAACTTTTGGATATTCAGACCTTGCAAAGCATGCTAGGATGCAAAGAGCATCGAAACGAGCTCAACAAAAGAATACCAGTGTATCTCAAAGTAAGAAAGGTAAAATTTATTTTGTATGACCAGATAACATTCAACCTGAATTGCTGAAATCATATATAGATAATCAGGTTTTTTGTGCTCTTAAAGAGAACCAATCTGTATCTCAATAAAAGAGAGATCTATTTTTGGTTAACAGGTACAGCAGATATAACTATATCGAACCAAAGCAACATGGATTGGACTGCAATTCAATGTAAGCTAAATGAATTAAATCTTTATATTATTACTTTAAATTATGCAAGAGATAATTATAGTTAATAATGGAGACAGTGCATTTCAAAATACAGATTCAAGTGGTCCAAGAATAATTCAAGATAGAGTGGACTCAGTTCAATCTAGCAAGACAAAAATATCAAACACTATTAGTGTGAATAGTATGGCGGATAATAAAGCACAACAGAAGAACTATGCACGAGGTACATGAAACACTGACCATCCTTTTTTAAAAAATATAAATGAGGCCATACTTCTTTTTTATGAAGATAATGTTGCCTATATGTGTACTAAAACTATCAAACCAAATAGAAGAAATTAGAAATGCCAGGAGGAGCAGAAGGTTGAAATTAAATGCTTCAAGACAAAATGAGACCAGAATCCACAAACAAGGTATTCATAATTAATTCTTTTAAATTAGGAGTTAATAATATATCTATATGAAATTAAAATCATACCCAACGAACCACTTTTCTGTGTTGTGGATAGTATTTTTCAATGCTTAGGATCTGTTCGAAATTGGTAAAGACAATTGTTTGTTATCTTAGATATATCCTCCTATAACTATTCATAGCTAGTTTATGAGTAATTGACTAAGAATCAAATAAACATAGAAGTCATGGTTCATTTTCTTATCATATTAATAATAGGATTAATGAACAACAGTCATTAGGTTATGAGCAGATTTCTACATTTCGTCTATTAGTAAGAATGTGTCAATTATCAATAAATTCATTAACATAAAACTAACATTGTGAAATTTTTTAAAATGATGTAGGTACAAGATCTGGCCTAAGATCTTCCAATACCACTAAAAAAACAAAATCTAAAGAAGGCGGTACGTACTAGATAAAACATGTTTTACTGACACAAACATAAAAAATCTAAGACATTCCTAATAATATCGTATCGACTTAATTAATCCTTCTTGCTGCTTGCAGAGTATTTACACATGGGGATGCAGTGTATGAATGTGAGCATTGTAATGCTCTTTTCTGGTATGACGAAAGGTCAAACAAAAATTATAACACAGGCCAACCTAAATTCACTCTATGTTGTAAAGGAGGACAAGTCCAAGTTCCACACTTACAAGAAGCTCCTAAAGTGTTGTATGAGTTGTTATACGGTAATGGTCCAAAGAGCAAGCATTTTCGTGAAAATATTAGATCTTACAATAGCATGTTCCAGTTCACATCCATGGGTGCGAAAATAGATCGTGGCAGGAATAATTCCAGAGGACCACCAACTTTCATTCTCTTTGGTGAGAACTATCATTTAATGGGTAGTCTCATACCACCCGAAGGAAGTATGGCCAAATTTGCACAATTGTATGTATTTGATACACAAAATGAAGTCCAAAACCGCATCGCTGCCATCAGGTTTGTCATCTTTTGATTAACGCATTATTAATTAAAATTTTCACAGCCAAAACATTGTAATTTATATGCTGCTATTATAATATTATACTTCATTTGCTGCCGTAGGGGTGAAGAGAACAAGCAGATTCATGAAGATATTGTAAGAGATTTGAAAAAAAATGCTTGATGACAATAATATTTTGGTCAAGGCATTTCGTATGGTCAGGGATTTAGTTGCTAAGGATTCAAATAACTCAATCAAGCTTAGGCTACTCGGCAAAAGAAGAAAGGATGGTAGAAGATATAACTTACCCTCAACCGATGAAGTGGCTGCTTTGATTGTTGGAGATTTTGATATAGATAAGACTGATCGAGACATTGTAGTTGAGACACAAAGTGGAAGATTGCAAAGGATCAATCAACTCAATCCATCTTATTTGGGATTACAATATCCTTTGTTATTTCCTTATGGGGAAGATGGTTACAAAGAAGATATACTTCTTAATAAGCGGAATCATAGTGGTGGGAAAGGACGACAAGAGGTGTCAATGAGGGAGTTTTTCGCATTTAGGATTCAAGAAAGATTAGCTGATGGATCTCCCCTCTTATATGCAAGAAGACTATTCCAACAATTTTTGGTTGACGGATATTCTATGATTGAATCAGTCAGGTTGAACTATATACGTCAAGAGCAAGCTAAATTCAGATGTGAAATGTACAAGGGAATAAAGGAAGCAGTTTTCAGTGGAGAAACCACACCATCATCATGTGGCAAACATATTATATTGCCTTCTTCATTTATGGGGGGTCCGAGATATATGATACAGAATTATCAAGATGCAATGGCTATTTGTAAGGTGGTGGGTTATCCTGATCTTTTCATTACCTTCACATGCAATCCTAAGTGGCCTGAAGTTGAAGACTTTCTAAAGACAGAGAGTTGAATCCCGAAGATAGACCTGACATTGTTTGTAGAACTTTCAAGGCAAAACTAGATACTATTAAAGATATTAGAGCCAACAAGATATTTGGGAAAGTGAGTGCAGGTAAACTTTTACTAATCTTACTAATCACAGTCACTAGAAACCTTTCATGTTATCAATATACGTATTATTACACATACACTATTTAATTAAATTTTCATTAATGGATTTTGCAGTTGTTTACACAATTGAATTTCAAAAACGTGGATTGCCACATGCACATATACTACTATTTCTCCATAAGGATGACAAATATCCAACAGCAAAAGACATTGACAGAATTATATCAGCTGAGATACCAGATAAGAAGACAGATACAGATTACTTTGAAGCAGTGGAGAAGCACATAATGCACGGCCCATGTGGTTTGGTTAAGAAAGATTCACCGTGTATGGAGGATGGTAAATGCATTCGTCACTTCCCAAGAAATTTGTTGATAACACAACCGTCGACGATGAAGGTTATCCGGTATATAGACGTAGGGAAGATGGAAGAACAATTAAAAAGTCTGGCATTGACCTTGATAACCGTTATGTGGTCCCTCATAATAGGCTCTTACTTATGAGATATGGGGCTCATATAAATGTTGAGTGGTGCAACCAATCAAGGTCAATAAAGTATTTATTCAAATATGTGAATAAAGGACATGACCTGTCACAGCCTCATTCTATAAAAGTGCTACATCAAACACCGAGTTGGATGAATACGATGAAGTGAGCATGTATTATGATTGTAGATACATATCTCCATGTGAAGCAGCCTGGAGAATTTTTGGGTATAACATCCATTATAGAGATCCTTCTGTTGTGAGATTAGGTTTTCACTTACCCGATGAACAAAATGTGATATTTAAAGACCATGAAAATTTAGATGATGTGGTGAAACAAGCATCCGTCAAGGAATCTATGTTCATTGGATGGTTTCAAGCAAATAGGGTTATATGGAGGCTAGGTCATTGACATATGCAGAACTCCCTACAAAATTTGTATGGAAAGCAAAAGAAGGGTGTGGTTGCCTCGAAAAACACATAATGTTATTGGAAGAATCTTCTTTGTGCCTCCAGGTTCGGGTGAAAGTTACTACCTCAGACTACTCCTTAATTTTGTGAAGGGACCAACTTCCTATGAAGATATCAGAACCGTAGATGTGTTGTTTATTCCTCATTTAAAGAGGCATGTTATGCACGTGGTCTTCTAGATGATGACAAGGAATATATTGATGCAATAGAAGAAGTAGCCATTGGGGATCTGGAGCGTATCTGAGAAAGCTCTTTGCTACACTTTTATTTTCTAATTCAATGGATAGACCAGAACATGTATGGGAAAAAACATGGACTCTACTATGTGATGACATACTTCATAGGCAGAGAAGACTACTTGATAATCCAGGTATCAATTGTTACTTCAATTCATGTTTATCATAATTAGATATTTTCGCTATCTCAATAGGTAAAAAATGATATTTTAGTAATTAATCAATAAATTTTATCACAACAGTTTTGCTATTCCAACCAACCACAATATAATAATGAAGTAATTTTCATGAATCTGTATATTTGTATAATTGTGTAATGTTTAATCAAAATACAGTTGCAATAAATTTATAGGAAAATAAAGTAAAAGGATAACCAATTAATGGTGAGGGATAGGAATTTGTGACAAATATATCATTAACTTAAAAAAAAGGTCTTATGCTAATTAGACTAACATTTTTAATTTGTAATAAATTGTCCTGTCCTGAAAAATTGTGTTATCAATTGTAAGTCAAATCAGATACTTAATATGGTCAGCTTGGCTATTACAATCCTTATATAAGTCATAGAGAAATTTTTCCACACATAGGTGAGTTATTACATTGCACTGATTTGGATTTTCCTGTTATGCACGCAGATTTAGTTCTTACAGACGATGAGTTGAAGGAGCTAACACTCATACAAATTGAAAATATGCTAAACAGTTACAACAAGAGCCTTAGAGACTACCCACCAATGCCAGTACCAGATATGAGTCAATGTTCGAACCATCAACTAATAGCAGATGGCGTTAACAGGTTAATTTGTGATGAACTGCGGTATGACAGAAGGCAACTAGCCGCGAATTATATTACTTATCTGCAAAAACTGACAGATGTGAAAATGATGGTGTACGAAAAAATAATGGAGGCAGTTCATAGTGGGAAAGGTGGAGTATTCTTCCTATATGGTTATGGTGGGACTGAAAAAACTTTTGTTTGGCAAACATTAGCTTCTGCATTGAGATCTCAATCACAAATTGTACTCACGGTTGCATCAAGTGGGATAGCATCACTTCTATTACCCGGTGGCAGGACAGCACATTCACGTTTTGCAATTCCACTCAATTTGGATGAATTCTCCACATGCAATATAAGACAGGGGAACGCCTTGGCTGAATTGTTGATAAAAACAAAACTAATAATTTGGGATGAGGCTCCTATGGTAAATAGGTACTGCATTGAAGCTCTTGACAGGATGATGCGAGACATTCTAAGATTCAAGAATGTGAACAGTGAAATGGAGCCATTTGGAGGAAAGACAGTCGTATTTGGAGGTGATTTTCGACAAATACTACCAGTGATCCCAAAAGGAACTAGGCAGGAAATCGTTAATGCCACAATAAACTCATCGTATATTTGGAATAGCTGTCAGTTGTTGACCCTCACAAAAAACATGAGATTGAGAGTAGGTGATTCCACTGAAAGGTCACATGACTTGAAGTAATTTGCTGATTGGATTCTAAGTATTGGTGACGGAAGTTATGGTACACCTAGAGATTCAGGTGAAAGAATTGAAATCCCAGATGACATTCTGGTAAAGAACTGGGATGACCTAATAGAGGCAATCTGTAAGGTAACCTATCCAGAACTATTTTCAGGGAAAAATCCTGATCAACATATAAAAGACCGAGCAATACTTGCACCAACATTGCAAATTGTGGAAGAAATAAACAATTACATGATGAGCTTAAATCCCACTGAAGCACATACCTATTATAGTTCTGATAAGGCATGCCCAACAGAGTCTAATAATGATTTACTGGCATCCATACACACTCCTGAGTTCCTGAACACAATCAATTGCTCGGGTGTTCCAAACCATCAGTTGACATTAAAGGTTGGAACCCCTATAATGCTACTTAGGAACATTGATCACTCGGCAGGATTGTGCAATGGTACATGCTTAGTTGTCACCAAGCTTGGAAAACACATCATAGAAGCACAAAGTAGCACAGGAAAAAACAAAGGACAAAGAGTGTTCATCCCAAGAATGATTTTAAGTCCATCCGATCATCGAATACCATTCAAATTCCAACGGAGACAATTTCCTATAATGGTATCTTATGCAATGACTATAAACAAAAGTCAAGGTCAATCATTGTCAAAAGTTGGACTCTTACTCAAAAAGCCTGTTTTTACGCATGGTTAGCTATATGTTGCAGTTTCTAGAGTCACAAACAAAGAAGGACTTAAGATACTACTAAGTCATGATGAGAAGAAAAAGAATGAGACGGATAATGTGGTATTCAAAGAAGTCTTCAGGAATGTTTGCTGAATGCATCAACAATGATCTTTGATATAAAAATGAGTTGAGTTATTTTTGAAATAATGTAACCAAACTGAATCATGGATCTTCAGCACTTTGTCTGGTGGTAGAGAATGTTTCTTTAAGATACTAATCAGTTTGAATCATCTCCGTGCACAAATCAGGTACTTAATACCATTTTGTCCGACATATTGTTAGTATGACCATTAGCAACATTTTCCTTAAATCCAATTATTCCTTGAAACTTTCATGTTTAGAAAACTAAAGAGGATGAAACTATGCCTAGGTTGCACATGTTAGATTATATGTCTTATATCTAAAAAGGATAAATGAATTATAATTGATATTTACTCGATAATAAGGATAACACCCTAAACTCAAGTATCATCACAAAAGAGATATAACACAACAAAATAAAAAACTAAATAGGTTAAACTAACCTCAATCTGTGTCATCCATCACAGAGGTTGCTCCCAACAAGATACTTCAGTCTTCAGTAATTAAAAAACCAGCTTATAATCAAATCTAGGAACTTGAAAAATAAATTCATATCAGAATTACATTTAAATATTTTCTTTGTCCGATCCCTAAGTCACAAATCATTGATTAGCAACATTGATTAGCAACAATAGCAACATTGTAACTAATAAACTTGCAAAAGCAATAGACTGCAGTAACCAATAATTTTGATTTCTAATGTTAAATGAATATATTTGTACTTGAAAGATAACAAAGATAAACATAAATAATATCAAATCATCAAAATCACTTTAAGGAAAATATTATCCTTATTCTTAGGTAAGTGAACAATGGGAAACTTGAACGTTGTCAGCCTAGATAGTTGCCTAGATTGTGATTTTGCAATATATATAAATTTTAAGCCACTGAATATTTTGAGGCCAAAAGGATTGACATTAAGAAAAGAAAAAAACCTAATGAATATCATGAACGGAAGTTTTTCACCATTGTAAATTAAGACTACTCATACATCAAATTAAAGAGCCTAAGGCCCAAAACAACAACAAAATGCAAGAAATATAATTAAGCGTATATTCTTATTGGAACATCTTGCTAAAACATGACAAAAGATTATATTCTTTAAAAAATATGTGGAAAAAGAATATCTTGCTAAACCAACCTGTTATTCTCCCATTAGTACCTGATTCATACAGAAAAAAAATGCACACTAAATTTAAGAAATGCTCACTAAATTTAAGAAGTAGAAGAATCTTTTTAGGATTTCAAACAAATTAACTACCATTTGTAAATTCTTATTGAAATTAAAAATATACAAACGGGCAGGATTCACCATATCAGAAGAAATAAGAATATTTCACAATGATTAAATTCATATGAAAGGAAAATCAAATGGCATATAAGACAACTCATTTTTTGAAGTTTTCATTTCCTCAACTGAGTAATAAATTGAAGACTAATTAGAAGATTGTCATTAAGTATCCTATTCTGCATCTAAAAATTCAATCTCTATCAACACGGCTTAGCAGAAGTTATCAAAAGAACACTAGAAAAATCATAAAAAAATTAAAATTAAAGCAAATGTGCTTTATAGCATTCCTAACACTTAACATAGTCAGGCCCAAAATGAAAAACATAGAAATCCAAAATTGTAACAAAGAAAATATACACAAAAAATAATGAAAATTAAATAAAATATAATAGAAAACCCATGAAAGGTACACCCTGTTGATATAATAGGCACCAATAAAAAAGCAAAATTGATTCCCTAACCAAGGATCAAGATACAAAGCTTTTAACATAAAGGCTTAATGCAAAGTTCAAAATAACATATAAAATCAATGTCCAAAACATCTAAAACTTTTGGATAAATATACAAATCACTCACTTGGATCTTAAATCTTCTTGAACATCTCAACTTCAGCCTCCAGAACACTATCTTCTTGGATTTTACTATCTCTCGCAAGTCCTCTAATCAGAAAAATATGAAAAGTCCCTGCAAAATTACCAAGCGCCATAACAGATTTTCACTATAAATAATAAAAAAATAAGCATATTAAAAGTGGCGCATATAATATTCACGACCTCATAGTGATTGGATTTAGTATAAGGGCTCAAATCTCTCCCAATTTGTCCGTGTTAGCACTTTGAAGTAAGTCAAGAATGATATGCATATAACTATACATTGAAGCTTATTACTGAAATATAAGTTCAAACTTCCATTTTTTTATTGGAGCAAAACAAAAAATATTATTTTAGTGTTGGATCCAATTAGTCAAAATAAAATGATATAACATTCAAATATTTTTATCCTTTCTTCTCTACATGTCATATTATTTTAAAAAATATTATTTCAAAATTCAATTCAAATTGTTTATTAATTTTATACAGTAGTTAATAAATACATATGTAATTTCTCAAATTTCTATTGAAAATAAAAAATTTGGTACCTAAAAACTCATAAAATTGCCACTGAAAATAATAGCTTAACAGTCTCCCATGAATACACCAACAATATATCATTTTGACACTTTTAAATGACTCTTTTTATCCTTATTCAAGTGCTATATTATATTATCTTTCACAATCCTTTACCTTTAAGGCATCTTCATGTCCAATTCTTCCATCCGGATGAAATGTTATTGAGTGCACCCCTGCTCATAAGAGAACCTTTATGGAAACATTCTTACAACTGGCACAAAAGAAAACAAATGTTTAAAACCAAGAACATACATAGAGAAAAAGATCATTAGCCTATGAAATGATATTGCCATTCCAATTTTATTATACATGCATATCAAGGAGAAGCTATGATCAGTACCTCTTCCATGGTAGTGCCAATATCAAGTCTGTGCAATTCATTCAGTGAATACTATGCAGTGAACCTTTGATGCCAGAATAATTTCACTAAGAACAATTTCAGCAGCCTTTGAACTTTCAATAGCCACACTGCCTTCAGTATTCTGACATCAACGAAAACTCTTTTAAATTCATATTATAGAGTGTTTATTTTGGAATCTTGAACTAGAGATGCTTACATACTGAGAGTATGCACAGATTAATGCACACAAAAATATTCAAGAATTTGGCAAGCATAGGCTAAAACAAATATTGTCATACGGATAATACAAAATCACAAGATGCTACAATTACAAATAGTGATGCAAAAAAAAATAAGCGATCAAATTCCCAAACAGTTGTAACATTACAATTCACAGATTATTCCAATCATCCATTTGCAAACTTCACTCATAAATCCTAAAAGAATATCTTCGCCGCAAAAATAGAGTGGATACAGACAGAAAATGCAAAACAAAGAAAAAAGAGAGCAACTTTTTAGCCACAGTACGGTGTTCAAAATATATATATTGCTCATAATCAACGCTATGAACTTCAAAAGTAAATCTAAAGAGGACGGAAACCTGAAATTTCAAAAATATACGACACAAAAGCCACAATTGGCCATCGACACCAACTGTTTCTTCCCAAACATCATCCATACTCTTAGCCTAAAATTCAAAGAAAAAATAAGTCTCAATAATTGTATATGTATATTTGTATTTCTACAACATACCTTGAGGTACATCAGTTATTCCGCCAGAAACTAATGTTTCAAGTCATTAAGAACTCTCATTGAGACTCTTATCTTAGAACTTTAGCCACATCAAAGTTTCCATTCAGATCAAGTAATAAATATTACAAGTAAAGTAATGAACCTCATTATGGAGATGAAATATAATTGCAGTTTTCTTTCTTTAAAAAAGTTTCTATTTTTCTGCAACTTCATATAATTTCAAAGAAAGCTGCAACTTCACAAACCTGCTAAATCCAAACCATTAATTAGTCATTTATTAGCAGAACCAGAATAAGATTAATCAACTTAGTATAGAGATTACTAATTATATTAACTATATTTACTTTCTACGGTGATTTAATATTACTTTTAAAAGATTTCTGAAATTATTCATACTATCTAAATATTCACGGTATCCATGTACAATCTACTTATACTCACAATTTAATGTTGAGCATCATACTATCATAAAGATAAATTTTTTTTCCTCCATAAATATTTAAAGGGAATCCGTTTTATAGTTGCATGCATAAATCAAATAATGGTATCCGTTTCAAATTAAATTTACCGTAAATTAAACCAAAATACAAACTTATCATCAGTTCTAAAAAAAATAGATATATATAACAAATAAAAAGTACGATCAATAGATAATCAACTAAAATAGAAAAAAAAAATAATATAATACAAGCTTGAGTTACTTCTGAAAAGTTAACCCATATTAAAATAGAAGCTCCATGCATCTACTTTTTCAACCCATTTTAAAATAGAAGCTCCGATGCATCTACTTCTTCAGGAAATTAAAAGAAAGGGGATTAATACGTTGAATAAACTATACAAATGTATAGAGGATAATAATATCATCTTTACGCAAAACTTCATTTACACAACTTTATTAGTTTACCTTTTGCCCAAATTCGAACTCTTTAAACATCTTCTAAGCCAACAAAGCTTCTATTCGAAAAAAATAGTCAGCAGATGAAAAAACCAAAGAGACGGAGACTTAATTTAAAGGAATATTTTAGCCTTTTTGTTTCTGAAAAAACCAAACATCTTTCTATGCCTTTTTGTTTCTCTTGATGGATGTAGTAGGTAGGATAATTAATTATGAAGGAATGCTTCTTATAAAGAGTTAGTGGATTTCAATAAAAAGGTGGATGAACCTTCTTCAACTAACAGCTATAAACATTTAAAACACATCATAAGGACAAGTGTTTGCTTCAAATAAATACAAAATTATTTAATTCTAACTTCACCCATTTTTTTTACTTTTGATTATAAATTTTTTTATTTCTAATAAAAAGGTGATTAATCAAAATTCAATTAATCATATCCTTATACATTCAAATACCAGAAACTTTTACTTATCTAATATTATTAAATATACCAAATTCGTAATTATAGTTTTTATATTACAATTTTTCTTAGTCATTGATGTGTATTGATGATTTTTGTTACAGTCTTGCACATGCTCTATTAACTACTTATTAATACTAATACTAATATATATAAAACCTTTAAGTTTTACACTAATCACGTCTCCACAAATCTCTATTATAAAAATATGTGTGTTCTAAGTTCTAAGTACCAAAAGAATAACTAAATAAAATAAACTAAATCTTATAATATTAAATAGATAAAACAACCAACACTAATAATTGTTTATGTTCAACATAACACCGTAAAATATTTAATATATGGATTCTTACATTAAATTTATTGATTATAATTAAAATCTTGAAAATTTATCATAATTGTAATTTATGATATTAGATAAAATTTTCAGAAATATAATATATTTTGAAATGTAAAAAATAAATTTGATTTAACAGGATAAGATTAGGTAATTTAAAAATTTTAAACTTTGAAAATGAATGATTTTATGTTAAAGATAAAAATTTTAATTCATAGATAAATATTAATCAATCTATTTCTCATATACAATTTTTTGTATATAATGATTTTACATAAATATAAAAAATAACAATTAATAACTTAATAAAATAATATATAAAATATACGTTATTTAAAAAAACTCCTAAAAAGCAAATAAAATTTATTATTTATATATAAACTTTTATGTGTATATTATATTGAATAACAAACTAAAAAAAAAACAAGATTATGGGACAAGCCGCGCGAAGCGCGGGGAACACACTAGTATATAATAAACAACTAGTGCATGTCTAGGTGATCGACAAGTGTCATGGCCATTTAAATGACACATGTCTCAGCAAGTAAAATTACATTATCAACTAACAAAGTAAAATGTAAACATTAAAAATAAAAGGGTAAAATAGGAATTGTAGCTGTCAAAATAATAGCTTTAAAAGAATATGTTTGACAAAAAAAAAAAAGTTAATCCGTCAGACAAAGTAGTAGAAACTTCGAGTTAAACACCAAAGTGGTCCTTGAGATTCACGAAATGCACCGATTTAGTCTCTGACTTCCCGATTGCACTAATTTAGTCCTCCAGATTGGAAAAAATGCATCAAGGTGGTCCCCCGCATATTTTCCGGTCAGATTCCTTACCGCCGGGACTGACGTGGCGAATGAGTGCCACGCTGGAGTGTCCAACGGTTGGATGATGTGGCAAATGAAACTTGATGCACCAATTTTATCCCTGATTCCTTTTTTAAACCCTAACTCAGAAATGGCGCAGCACATCTTCGTCTTCTTCTCTTCTTCGTCTTTTTCTTCTTTGTCTTCTTATTCTTCTTCTTCTTCTTCTTCTTCTTCCCTGTTCATTCTCGTACCCATTGCTTTGCTGGTTGGAGGATGGTTGGACGTGCAGATGAAGGAGAGGGAAGTTCTCTGCGATCAAGCACAAGGAGGCCAAGTCAGAGTAGAGGCACGCGAGTACCAGAGCGGTGTGGGTGTGGGAAACGTCCTGTGCTCCGATGGTCTGGAACGGAAACCCACCCAAATAAGCCCTTCTTTGGATGCCCGAATTACAACGTGAGTGTTTCATGAAGATTTGTTGCTGACTAATTTGATGGTAACAATTAAATTTCATGTTCACAGAGTAGTGGAAGAAAATGGTGTGGCTTCTTTCGATGGGCAGACATTGGAGAAGATGATAAAGGAAATTTGGAAGACACTGCTGCATACAACAATGAAGAAGTGAGCGTCAGTCTTGCTTTGAGGATTGGCAATTTGGAAGCTGAGTTAAGGACCCAGAAATATATGATACAAATGTTAGGATTGCTGTTTTTTTCTATCTTAGTTGTTGTTTTAGTTGTGATGTTAAAAATGTAAGAACTTGTTTTACCTGTGATGAGAAAAGTGTAAGAACTGTGTTTAAAAGCATCTGTTAATGAATGTATGGGAACTGTTTAACTTATTGGAGTGTTATTTGTAGATAGATTTTACAAAAATAGAAACCAAACTGAATGAACAGAAGATGTAAATTGATAATAGTAGTTGTAGATTATAAACAAGACATTGTCAATGTTACATAGTTGCAGTTGTCCACATAAGGATAAACAGACTGAAACAGCTACCAAAAAGCACAATCTCTGTTAAATTATCTACTATCAAAAAATCAAAATAAACCATACAGTCTACATAAGAGCCATTCCCTTAGAGAAATAACAAAAAATCCAAAATATCAACCAATGCCCAAATCCCATATATATTGTTAAAGCAGCTGCTACAACATCCCAATCAAGGGTTTTTCTTCCTTGGTGCCTTGAACTGTGGTGTTGGAACCATCTTCATGAACCTTGCCAACCTTGAAGATGTGGCTGCACTTGCTCCTTGCATGGGATCGACAGAAGTACTTACTGGTTGTGGTGTGGTCTTCCGTTTAGTTGGCAACTTAGGTGGCCTTGTTGGTGGTGGTGGTGGTGCCTGCTTGAAGTGTAATAAGTTATATGAGTTACTGTGAAAATGGGAGTTAAATATAGGATTATAAACAACAAATCATTTGGGACCTTTTATACCTCATCTTGTGTTCCACCATAGCTTGGTTGGGATAATTCAACCTCTTCAGCTTGCGGTCCAGACACTGGGGGTGGAATGTCAGCTGCCGGTGTTGCCGGATTGGTACTGTTGCTTGCTTCAGGTGCTGGTGTACTCCCAGTAGCAGTAGCTTTGGCCTTTGAAGCTGCCACAGCTGCTGCTGCAGCCGCAAGAGCAGTAGCAAGCTCATCAGCTCTCTTCTGTTTGCATCCCCTCTTGGTGTGGCCCTTTACACCACAATATGTGCATGTGAATGGCTTGAGCTGTCTCTTTAGGGTAACAGTCTGCTTAGCTTTCTTGTTTACACTAGGACCCTCATCAGCGTCCTTTCTTCTTTTGGTTGTGAGCTTTCCTGGTTTCCGTTTGATGTTAGGAGCCTGGGGCTTACTATATGCTGATTTTTCCCACATGGATTGACCCGGAAGAGGATTGATATAATGTTCGTAGGTCTTCGCGTATGAATCCATTGTGACCAAGGGGTGGCAGAAATCCTCTGGTCTCTTGTTCACCCGTGCAAGAGCAGCACAAGCATGGACACAGGGAATGCCTACAGCAGATCAAACAGAACGCAAGACAAGTCCAGATCATGTTAGTTAACAGTTCAGGTAAAAATTACACTAAAATGAATCTAATGATAATGCAAATGAAGATAAATAGAAAGAAACAGAATTAGATGTAAATATAACAAAAATTACCTGTTAACATCCAGAATTGGCAGGTGCAAAGTCTTTTGCCTAGATCGACAACCATGTTTGTTGGTTGTCCATGGACCTCAAACTTCTCATAGGCTTCATCCCCAGTCCATATAGGTACCCAGTTCTTTGACTCTTTCCTTACCTTTTCTAACCGGCTCTGAATAACTGGAGGAAGTTTTCCGATGTGGTTGTTCAACTTTATCTTGTTCTTTGCAATGGACCTCATAACGAACATCCTTACCTCTTCAAGCAGTGTGATGATTGGCTTGCTCCTAGCCTCCTTGATCCTTGCATTGAATACCTCACAGGCGTTATTGCATATATTATCCAACTTTGGCCTGTGGCTAAATTGAGACTTCGTCCATGAATGCCTAGGCCACTTGTTAAGGTATGTCCATGCTTCTTCACTGACTCTTTTGATCTTTTCCATGTTGCCAATAAAATCTTGAAAGGTGGTTGACCTTGCAGCATCCCAAAGGAGTCTCCGCAGCTCAAGATCCTTCCACTGTTTGTTAAAGTTACGCCACAGGTGCCATACACAGAAACGATGGTGGACCTGTGGCATGACCTCTTCCACAGCCGAAATCAACCCCTGCAATTGATGGAAAGATATAGCAGACACCAAACAATAACCAATACCCAATCAGCCTAACTAATCAATAACCAACCACCCTAAATAATCAATAACCAATCAGCTTAAATAATCAGTAACCAATCACCCTAAATAATCAATAACCAATCAGCTTAAATAATCAGTAACCAATCACCCTAAATAATCAATAACCAATCAGCCTAACTAAGCAAACCACATAACAAATCAAACTACTTAATTAAACAAATACCCTGAATTTTCACACATACTACAAGTGATTTCAGCAACTTGCAATTATCCATACCAAATAAAACATAGAATCAAATAGTTTATACAATGAACTAATATACATTTTGCTTCCAATATAAACTGGCTAACCTTCTGCATATCAGAAATGAAACACCACCCGTTAGCCTTATAGTCTCCTAAGTCTTCGTGGAGTAACTCCAAAAACCATTTCCAGTTCTCCTTATTTTCAATGTTGACTATAGCCCAAGCAACCACATAAATGTGGTGATTTGCATCTTGTGCGACAGCTGATAATATCTGTCCACCAATCTGAGTCTTCAGAAATGCACCATCGAGGCCGATTAAAGGTCGACAACCAGCTTTAAACCCGTTCTTGCAACCACTCAGGCAGATATACATTTTATCAAACATTACTTGGCCGTCGGGCAGTGGAGTAACCCCAATCTTTACAGTGGATCCCGGATTGGTCTTTAGCAGCGTTTCAGCATAATCCCTTAACAAGGCATACTGTGCCTTTTCATCCCCGTAGACAATATTTCTTGCATCAGCCAAGGCTCGGGCTAATGAATTCCTATGCAGTATGAGATCACACTTAGACCTGAAGTATGTTGCAGCCTCACATTGGTTGAAGTTGGGGTACTTTCTAACCTTCTTGACCAACTTACTTGCCAGCCATGCTCTGTTTGCAGCCCTATTAGAATTCTCTCTCGGACATGTATGATCGTCATAAAAGGTCTTGATTTGCCAGCAAGAGTCCTCATGATCCCTTGAGGCATAAACAACCCAGCAACACTCTTCCACCTGGCACACTGCCCTACACCTCACATTGTCATTCTTTACAAACTTAATCCTTCTACCCTCTTGAATAGTAAACTCTCGCACAGCATCCCTGAAGTCTTGTTTAGTATTAAACTTCATTCCCACTTGCAGTTGCAACTCACCAAATCTCTGTCCCTCCTGGAAGATTGGAAATTCATCCGATTCTCCATCAGATTCCAATTCATCTTCAGAATTAGGAGGAGTCTTCATCTCCTCCGAGTGCCAAGAGTTGGCACCATCAGACTCTGCACCCGGGTCAAGAGCATCATACATAAATCCCCCTCCTGGACTTCCTAAAAAACCAAGGTCCACCTCTACATCAGATAACTCTGCCACAATTGCATCATCATCTTGCATAATAGTGTCTTTATACATCTTTTCCTTTCATTTGGCCATGGCTGAGGCCTTCTGAACCTTCTTGACCTCTTTCCTAATTGGTGGTTTAACCAATTCATCATCACTACTAGAGCTGGCCTCATGCACAGGGACATAAGAGTCATCCTCTGAACTCCCTTCATCACTGCTGGATCTGTTTCCAGTTAAATCCACATGAAAAGTTTGCTTCCCTTTGTTAGCACTCCACTGTCCCCTTGCCTGAGATCTTGTGATTCTTTTAGGTGGGTTAAATTTGGGCTTGGTTTTGGAAGTAATATTGGGCTTGGGCTTTGGTTGAGTTTTCTTGGGCTTCGGGTTCTGCTTGGGTTTTGGATTCTGCTTGACAGTTGGGGTTGTATTGGGCTTTGTAGTGGGTTTTGGGTTGGATATATGATGGAGTTTGGGGTTCTCATGATCAGCCATGGACTTGGTGTCATCATGCATAGGTTTTGTGATGGGAGCGTTAGCAGGAACTGGGATTGTAGTTGGACTGTTTGGAATGGGGATTGGGGTTGGAGGATCTGGGTCAGGATCAGCTTTGTCATGTGGCATTTCATTTAAGGTATCCTCAGGGGTGTTCTTCTTGTTTAACTCACTACCAGGCTCCTCTTGTTGAATATAATCCAGACATAGCACATCTTCTTTCCCCTCCAACAGTTCAGGTGTCGAAACTCCATGTTCGAAATAAACATCGACTACGCCATCATTCCTCTGTGCATGGAAGCACATCTCCCTTAATTCATCATCAGTGGTCAGAGCTCTCAATCCAACCTCCAAGCTCCTCTCCGGAACCAGCCACCAACACTCAACTACCTTGTCATATCCCAACTCCTTGAAATAGTTCCTGATGAAGAAGACATCAAGTGTATCCTCATCTAAATCACCTAAGCAAGCTCTATTATCAGGTGAGTAAACCAACTTTCCATCACCATTCTTCTTAAACGTTCCACCATGATGGAACATTATATCCAGCAACTTCTCCATCTGTATCGGAAAAAAAATATACAACATTTTTAATAAAATATAGAATCCGCAATCAACAACAGAGAGGAATTCCAAAATCCCTAACTAACAACTACTTCAGTCATTATGCCATTATAGAAATGCCCATATTTTCGGTTTGAAAACAGAGCATTCCGATTACCCCTACCCGCACCACCCAATGCAAAAACCCTATCCACTATCATAGCATCCATGGTTTCCAATCAATCTACACCAAATTCCCAAGTAAAATCCATAATGAACGATACCTTACCACTACGTAGAACAGAAAAATACTATGTAATATTCTGCATGCCTACCTCTGTCACAGGGGATTCCACGCAAAATCTTTGCTCCTTCCTTCACCGATCTTCAGCCAACGATGAAGAGGTTCCACTGAACTCCAGAACTCCAAATTGTTTCACTTCGAAAAGTCACGCCAGGAGTCTAGGATGCCAGGGTTTGATGCTTTCAGTTCGCAGGAGATGAAGAAGACGAAGTGATCTTTGAATATTGGGGGAGGGGGTTTGAAAGTTTTGTAGATGCTGAGTTGAAACGGTGTCGTCTGTTAATGGGTTTAGCGCCAAAACCCAAAACGACGTTGTTTTCTTTCATCCAGCGTGGCACTCATTCGCCACGTCAGTCCCGGCGGTAAGGAATCTGACCGGAAAATATGCGGGGGACCACCTTGATGCATTTTTTCCAATCTGGAGGACTAAATTAGTGCAATCGGGAAGTCAGGGACTAAATCGGTGCATTTCGTGAATCTCAGGGACCACTTTGGTGTTTAACTCTAGAAACTTCAAAGCATATAAGATTGAGAAGAAGTTTTTGGCTATGAGCGGGTTCTTTCTCTTTTTGGGGTTAAAGTTCAAATTTCAAACACAATTTGAATGAGCATTCCAAATCAGAACTATTCTTTTATTCTTGATTTTTTGTTTCTCTCTTGCTTCTTTCTTTCGATCTGGGCGCTCTCTCTCTCTCTCTCAAAAGAAAAAAGAAGGAGCTCACCGGTGATGGAAACAGTAACTGGCATAGAAGATAGAGAATGGGCGAGCTCAGTGCTGTGGGTTAGCAGAGCGTCTGTCGAAGAAAAAAGAAGACGACGAAAAAGAGGCTCCGAATCTGTTTCCGGCAAGTAGCAAAGATGGAGAACAATAAATTAGAGGTGGCGGTGGCCGTTGATGCAGCTGCAAGGAGAAAGAATAGTGGCACGGTGAGCGGTGTTACTTCCATCAGAGAAGAAGGAGCAGTTGGCAACAAGTTGACGACTTCAGTCAAAAGAATGGAGAGCTCCGAGATCCTGTCGTCGGTGGTGTGGCAGAGGTAATTTTTCTTCTTTAAAAGCATAAATTTATTTTCTTTTTTTTTTAAATTACAGAAAATGCCATTAGGGTTCGGGATGCACAAAGGAAACGCCGGAGCTCCGGTGCAATGTTTAGAAAAGCGTTTCGGTACTGTAATTTTGCGGTGTGGTATTATTAGTATTTTATTAGAATGTTTACATAAGTAATTTGAAAACTTGATTCTTTTTTAAGGAACAACTTCCCTGACAAAGCTCAAGGTGTGAAATTTGCTGGCAAGGTGCTCCGGCTGAAGCTGCGACGGGCCAAAACGGTATGAGTGATGCTTCTGCCTTAATTGCTATTTTTTTACCTTTCTTTTATTTATATTATATCATTTTTGTCTCTTCTTTAATTTGTTAAGTTTAATTTTTGGATGGCAAACATTAATATTTAACTAAGTTTATATGTATTTAACTAATTTTGTTCTTCCTTTTTCTTCCATAACTTTTGTATATTTGGTTTTGAGTTTCCTTTAAAAATGAGTTTCCTTCCATATATAAATATTGAAAACTCAATGGCACATAGATAATGCAAATGGTTAAAGTCATGTATTACATGCAGTATTTTGTGAATATCCAGCAATAATACTCATAATAGTTCATAAATTCTCTGCTTTAATCTAGCTTTTCTTCTGCCATACATGCATAATGAATGCAGCCTTCCAGTTTTTCGTTTGCATTGTAATTTTTATGAACTCAGTCTATACAGTTCTATGTTTTGGTTTGTTGGCCGTTTTTTAATGATTGAACTATACTTTTGACTATTTTCTATAACTATAACAACTTGAAAATTATATAGATTTTCTTTCCCCTATTCTGAGAAGCAAACATTTTTTAGTTAACTAATTGAAACATTTTTTTGCTCTCTCTTGCCTTTTGTGTTGTTCCTCTCCCTCTAATTTAAACTTTTATGTGTATTCAATTTTCATGATTTTATTTTCAGCTTAGATAATATTGCTTAAACTGTTCACCGTTCAATTTTCACCATTACATTGATCCTTGGAGATGTAGTTGTTGTGCTACTAATAATCTCATTTTTAATTATTATATTATTTGTGCTATGCTATTCTTTCAGAAATTGCTTAAGAGGTAAGTTAGAAAAAGCAAAACATGTCCCGAGTGAGGCCAATCAAGTGGCACCCTCAGTTGAATTGGTTAGGTAAACATCTTTTGGATAAAATATTGAACATGATGTATTTTGTTTTTATTATCAAATGTCAGAGATGTGTTATTCTCTATTCTCTATGACTTGGTGTTTCGGTCTGATAATCACTTAGTACACAATTATTAGCATAATTTCACAATGATATATATGCAATGGAGGGGAGAAGAGAATAGATATAGATTACACACTAAGAATCACAGTTTTTGGGTATATATAAATGAATGATCATATCAGTTAAAGAATAGATTCATGGACCGAATTCTTTTAATGTATACAAATGATTTTTAGGGCGATTGTATAGTGGTAAATAAATCATCCGGGTCATTATATGCTTTTAAGATCTTTGAAAACACACTTTATATTAAAGATATTTAACTACAGATTATATATTAATTATTAAAGTGATTTCTTTTGGAAGCCATGGCTCGGCCATGTGATCTTATTTTATAAGATTTGATGGTGCTATAGTTTCGGTAAAGGATGTATGTTATGGAAATTAAATTATATTAATGTCCCGATCATAATGCTTTGTTAGAGCTTGATCCGGTGACTTTTGGCTCATAATAGATATCTGTGTAAGATTAGGAAAGGAATATTTGGATACTCACATCTAGATGTGTTTCTGACTTATATGTGATTTGGAGTTGGCTTAATTACTTTTGATATAACGCATATTGGTGTAAAGCTGAACCCAGAAGAGAAAAAGTAAATGAATGATGTTTTCATAGGTAGAATATTCAATTCATCATCATGAATAAGTTTATGCTTCAAACGGCAAATGCTTCCAATTTTATATTAGGGACCATATATGGTTAATGGTTTAGTTGCCAATAGCACCATTGCCACTTATATGTTGTCTCACTTTGAATTTCAACATGTATTCATGTAGCACTGACGGTTGTTTTAATCGATAAACATGTTAATCTCTTCCTACAAATATTGTTTTTCATTCTGCGTCTCAAATTGACTTGCCCAAGGATTATTTCTTGCGAAGTTATGAAGATGTCATGTTCATAACTTAGAAAAATAACCATTTATAATTTTGTATTGAAGTCATATGCCTTTTCTTGCTTATCTGCTTTTCAAAGAGTTGTGTGCTGATTTGTCTGTATATTATAACTCGATTTTTTCTATTTGAGGTTTATAATTTTGGCTTTAAAGATCAGATTACAACATTATTTGGATAGGGTTCATTGCTTATCGTAGATAATTCTAGGCCACAATTTCATGATTTTGGATAAGTATATGTTGCATTGTTTAAGGTGAAATCTAAAAGGGGTTTGAGTTTTGGTTGCAATTAGGATTCATTAAGTGGAATATGGTTTAAGAAGTTTCAAGTAGTTGCATATTTAGAAAATGAATGGTTTTACTTCATTTTTCGACTTTCTTTTTAAAACTAGCTCAATTTCATAGACTCTTTGTATTTGACGATCTAACCTGAAGCTTTATTCAGTTTAATCTACTTCTATTTTGTTTTCTTTTGCTTTGTTTATTTGAGTTTATTCTTTCTTTTTCTATGATTGTTTGTATGAACAGATGGAGTGTCATTTAGTTAGGGCTTTGGTGCTATTGTGAAATCATTTCAAGCTTTACTCTTTGTCGTTCATTTTTGAAGCTGCAGATACAGTTGGTTTAGGAAGTTCTCTGGCTGTTGTTGCAGAACAAAAACGGCCCCTTGGATTTTTATGTTAAAAAAAGAGAAGAAAAGAGAAAATGCTTAGTCCACAGATGGAGGCATTTGGTTTAGGCAGTGACTTGACCACTCGTTGATCGCTCGGTTGATTTTTTGCTTAATTTGCAATAAGGATAGATGTTTTGTGTGTGAATTGCTTTGGTAAGAACAATGCCTTGAGATGAAGACTACTTTGTGTTTTTTTTTGTGTTTGAATTAAGAAAATACCCGGTTGAAAGCAATCTTTTTTTATTGGGATTGTCCATGTTCCTTTAAAAGAAGAGGTTAGTTTAGTAATTTCATCTAATATCAACAACCTAGAAGAATTGGTTTTTGATAATTGGAATATGCAAAATAAATCTTTATTTGTGGTTTCTAATTGTGGAACTTAGGTAAACTTAAATAGTGAAACTCAACTCAAAATCGATTCAGTGAGTAGACATGTAAACTATAGAATTTGATTAGGAGAACTTTTTGGTATCCACTGCATCATTGTAGCTGCAAGTTATGGCTGTTTGTATACCTTTCTTAATCAGAACTAATAAATGATCCAATTTGTCCAATACTGATTTTGCAAGGAAGTGGATCTGAAGTGTGTGACTGCCGAAAACAAAATTGGCTGAAAGTAGATGACATTCAGGTTGTATCTGTTGAAGTAGATCTCAATTCTCTTCTATTTTGCTGAAAAACTTAGTTAATGCACAGTCATCTTTGACATAAAAATTCATAGACTTAAATATTAGCCTCCCAGTTATGTTTATATATTTTTTGAAAGTTTCTATAATTTTGTTTTGGCTTGCTCTTGAAAAGTTACATTTTTATTTAAGACAATAATATAAGGAAATAGAAAACAAATAGAAAAAAAAAATGGGCCTTTTTTTCTCCTACCTTTCTTATGCATGTGTCCTCCTATGTTGTCTTAATTGTGTGTTTTTACTTGAAATGGCAGTTAGTACTATTGATTTTGGGACCAAAGTTTTAGAATTTTTGACCTTGCGTGAGAATGATGATGCACCACAAATGCACCATCTATTCCTCCTAACAATCATCAGGTATGGACATTACTTTCAATTTTGTTACAATTTTTGTCTTTTAATTTATGTAATTTTGAATCATAGATCAGTATTAGTGTTATTATTATTCTCGGATTTTGAAAAATTAAGGATTTTTATTTGAAATGCATAATGATTTTCATATTATCTTTAAACCTAAAGCAAGACCTTTATTACTATTAACACCAAAAAGAACATAATGATAATTATGAGCTAAAAAATCAGGATAGTAAGTTTGGTGTTAGCTGCAATCTTATAATGTTTGGTGTTCTCTTAACTTATTTTCTTATTGTATTTAGGCTTTTAGTAAATTTTAAAATTCACTTGTTCCAATAATATTTTACTGTTTGTGTATAGCAAAGCATTGATTTAGTGTGTGTATATATATATATATATGAATCCTTAACAATAAGTACTTAAGGTGCTAAGGAGATAGGTTCTTTCATATGCACTTATGTAAATGTTTTTATTTGTGTGAAGAAGACTCATTATACAGGTTCATAATAACTGTATTGCTCTCTTTTGATTATTATTTGTTTCTAGGTTCTACTCTCTTTTTATTGCTTATTTATTTAATTGTTTTCTTTACACTCTTAAAAGCTATGTAATATAAGAAGGCAAACTAGGATGTGAAGAAAATATACGTGATTTCTTTTCACTCATTAATTTAACATTTTTGCTCTAGAATATATTTGCTACTAAAATCATAATTTCTTA
The DNA here is from genome assembly GCF_003086295.3 of Arachis hypogaea. Taxonomy (NCBI): domain Eukaryota; kingdom Viridiplantae; phylum Streptophyta; class Magnoliopsida; order Fabales; family Fabaceae; genus Arachis; species Arachis hypogaea. Next base: position 132,793,564 of record NC_092049.1, on the reverse strand, counting down.
CATGATTGTAGGCATTATTTTTCTTATATTCTTTAACATTGTTGCCTATGCATAAGATTTTGAATTTCTGCTGTACTTGATACTTGGTAGTTGTTTTATTTCAATTAAGAAAATGGTTGCTTTTTTGTTTCAAGGTTTAGACTAAACCAAAAACTACCTTTGTTTCAAGGAGTTGTGATGCATACCGGAGGTTTCAATAATGGTTACTCCTTCAAATAATTTTGCATGTTATTTGAGTTCAATATATCATTACTTCATGTTTATTTTGTTCATTTGATTGTTGTATTTTGTTAAATTTGTGATCAATACCAAAAATGAAACTCCGAACAAGAGAGCTGTTGAGTGATTATAATTAACTCTATCAGGAGTACCAAGAGGTGCAAATAAAGAAAAAGGTGCAATTTAGTGGGAATGTAAAATAAGGTGGAATTGTGATTAAGTGTCTAGCTATATGCTACTTGAGTTTGTAATATTTGTAAAAATATTAGTATAATACTAATAGAATAGAGAGTCAAAGAGAGATTATATATATATATATATTTTTATATAAAATTTACTTGCATTCAATGAATAGCTGTAAATAGTAACATATTTGAGTCTATTTGGGTTTCAATTGAAATATAAATTTATTTTTTTATTTGAAATTAAATGTAAAACATAAATTACTATTGAACGAGTATACAACCTGTAAATAATAGATTGATTTTGAGTTAATAGAAGAACAATATTATTTTTTTACTGATGTAAACTCTAGAAAACTTTATTGGCATTTAAAAATTTATTTAACTAATTTTATTTATTTTATTTTTTTAATTTATTTTGATATTGCATCTTAAAACTAGGAAGATATTAATACAGTACTATAATAGATAACCAAAAAATATTATATTTTTTTATAAAATTTATTTGCATTCAATGAATAGTTATAGATACTAACATATTTGGATCTCGGTTGAAATATAAATTTATTTTTTTATTTAGAATTAAATATAAAACATAAACTACTATTGAATGAGTACAATCTGTACATAATAGAGGTAGTATTCTAAACTATAGAAGAACAATATTATTTAGTTACGAATGTAAACCCTAAGATGCTTTATTGGCCTTTAAAAGTTTATTTAACTAATGTTTTATTTATTTTATTTTTTTAATTTATTTTGATATTGCATCTTAAAACTAGAAAGATCTAAGTGTCTTGGAAATGTGATTTGATGATTTTTTGTATAGCAATTGTAAAATTTTAATAATTAAAATAAAATAATACATAGAAAGGTTAATATGTATTTTTTTTTGTTATAAAAGATTTAAATGTGAGTATATGATTAGTCTCTTATATAATTTGAGTATATAATTTTTTTTGTGAATTCTATTAAATAGGTAGAGAGATTCAAGAGACATGTAAAGAATGGATCATAACAAAATTTTTTATTTTTTATTAACTCATTATTTTTTATAATTATTATTTTTTGTTATTAATAATAATCTTTTTTATAGAATGAAAAAATAATATTTAATCTTATATATAATTGAATTTCATTTTTTATTTTTTTTTTTAATTTTTGTGGAGTTGATGATAGTGGTGTATATTATTACTAATTTTTTAAGGAATATTTGTCTTTTTATTTTTAGGTATTGTATAACTTTTTTTTATGGAAGAATTAAAATAAATAAAACAGTCTGTTATCATGGAAAATAATAATTCAATTATTTTACAATATAAATCAAATATGATTTTTGAGATTGTATCTTTGTCTCTAAACTTATTTAATTTATTCGGTGAGCTTAATTCTCTTAAAAAACATACGTAAGAATTTAAAATGATCATATATATGATAAAAAAATTTATGTTACACTCATTTTTTACTATTTAATTTTTTTATTTTGATATTTAGAGTAGAATAAAGTCAAAATTATCATTACCTAGTATCAAATATTCATATACATAAAACTACAAATTGTTGTTTATTTACAACTATAATTTACAAAAGTTGTTTCTGTGTTAGTAAAAAATTGATATATTCTAATTTTACACTTTACCTGTATACGTCAAAATTTAATATAAGACTCAACTGACAAGAGATTTATGTAATTATATAAATAGTGAGATATATTAAACATAATTTTTTGTCTTTTATTTAACGTGTTTTGAATTTAATTGTAAACAAATTTTTAGAATTTTGAAAATTTTGTAGATGATATTATAGTATAGATAAATTTAATATTTTTTTAAAAAAAAATGACATTTATCTTTGTATACTTCATAAAAAAGTTATATGATTAATAGATTTTAACTAAATATATATAAAGCACTAATAAAACAGGAACCAAAAATATATTTATATTTTTTACATTAATTCTAATAATTTTATATAAGGAAAAAGATATTACTTTCGTAGTTTTATAAATAAATTTGTTGATTTGGATGATAAAATTATCTATTATTTTTCGATAAAATTAAGTTAGTTCAAATATAAATTAGTTGTTACAATTTGCTATTTTTTTAAAACTTGATACAATAAAATATTACATAAAATTCGTTTTTTTAAAAAAATACATTACATAAGAGTTTTTTAAAATAATTTGTTAAATTGAAATTAAAATACTATTTTTTTATTTAGTAGATTTTTTAAAATTATGAGTACTAAAAATATGTCTTTACTCTTTACAAATACATACACTTAAATGTTATATATTTGGTAAAACAACCCGCGCTGTCATTTACCTAGTTCCAGCAATTTCCTAAAACCCCAGACATAAACCTCCCAAGTCACCGAATTTTTAATCTCAAAAATTTTTAAATTAAATGAAATTGCTTCCATTTTGTATGTTGGATACGCATCAAAATGGGAACTTGATGAGAGAGACACCGGACAAGCAAACGGTGACAGCGCCTCTTTCAGAGGTGAACTTGTTGGAGATATCAGCGACGTATTTGGCCAGAGACACCGCAAGCTCCTCTTCTTCGAAGACCTCCACAACCATATTGCTCTTCTGGGTCTCCGCCATCGACGATTTCAGAGGTGAAAAAGGCCAACTTTTGTGTTTTGGAGTAACCCAAGAGAGAGAAAGCTCAGGGAAGAATGGGGTCGAGAGAATCTAAGCGAAAAAGAAGTTGGTGGAAGTGGAACATGAAGTGGGGTTGGGTTGGTGAGAGGAGCGAAAAGGGGTTTGAATCATTTTGGGGAAAAAACAAAAAATACAGAGAAGTTACGAAAATTTACATTTTAGATAGATTATTTCTTAAAAAGAATACTAATAATTTTTTTAAAAATAATAAATATGAATAAAATAGTTTAAATTAAAATTTTTTATCTTAATTATAAAGATTAATTTAAAAATAATGTATTTATATCTGTTATTTTAAAATATTTTATTGATATTTTTTTAAAACTAATTTATATAAAATGTAAATTCTCATAGATTTATTTAGGATAATTTGGTAAAAAAAATAAAATTGATGTAGAAAAGGATGATTTTATAACGTTTTATAACGTTGGGGATGATTTTAATAACTAAAAAAGGTCGAGGACGATTTTGATTTTGACCCTAGACCTTGGGGACGAAAAAAGTACTTATCCCTAAAAATAACTATATAAACGCTTCAGCCTTCAAGATTATTCAATTAAAAATTATGTGTAACAAAATAAAAATAAAAATGTAGAAACATTGTTTACAAATTAACTATTTATAAACGTTATTAAGTTTAATTATTTATGTTTAATAGTATTTAATTTGAAGTCAAGATAAAAATTTATATTCAAAACACTCTCTATCTTTATGCATTAAAAACTATTTTATTTTTTTAATTTTTTAAATTATCTTTAATTTTATTATTTTTTTTAAATTATTAATTTATATTTTTATTATATCCCCTTACTATATCAAACACTATTCTTTCTCTTACTATTATTCTCTATACACTTCTCATTTTTTTTAGTGACACTATACACTTCTCATTGCCATTATTATTAGTGACACTATACACTTCTCATTGCCATTATTATTACTAGCGGCTCAACAGTCACTAACGTGCCTGTTCAGCCGCTTTTCTATTATTTTTAAGAAATTAATTTTATTTTTTTATTATATTATTCGCTCTTTAAATTTATTAGATCACTATTTTTTTATTTTAATATTGACGTGATCTTATTTATATCATATTTTAGTATTGGTGTTAATATATTATTCACCCTTTAAATTTGTTAAATAAGTATTTTTTTCATCTTTTCAAAATTAACGTAGCCTTAGTTATATGATATTTTGTTGAAATTAAAATTACTATAAAAAATTTTTAAAATGCTAAATTATAAAAGCACACATTAAAAATATGTACATGTTATTGGAAAAAGATATAGTTAAAAAAAACCGGAAAAGCTCTGCATACAAGCGATTAGGGCTTGTAAGCATTACAAGTCAATTAACCACTAACCCCCCAAAACGCGCTCCTAGTGTTACGTCCCTTACACGCGCTATATAACAGATTCCGCGTATATATAACTACCAATTTTAAGAGATTTGTTTCTGAAGGTTGTGGTAGGCGTAGAGAAGGGGGGTTGAATCTATGCCTTCCTTTTTTATTGCTGTTATTACCCTTTTAAAGCAAACTTTCAATTTAGGTTATGTTTGAACTCAGCAGCGGAAATTTATGAGACAATTTATTTTTGTCTCATGAATATCAGAAAACAGAACTCAGCAGAGAAGAGAAAAGCTAACACCAGCATGTATCCTGGTTTAGTTGCCTTGTGCTATGCAATCTACATCCAGTCTCCTCCACAACTATGGAAGAATTTTACTATAGTTAACAGTATTACATACACCAATTTCACAGGATTGACCCAATCCTTTCACACTCAAGTTCTAACCTAACTTGACATTGGCTATACTAATACCTAATTATTCACTCTTAGTGCTAACCCAACTAAGAAAGGGATACCTCACAGGTACAAGATACAAGACACATACATACCTAAAGAAATCAGAAAATAACTCTAGGCTTTTCTCTCAAGTGTTTCTCTCAACCTTTTTTTACTCATGGCTTTTTCTTAAGCTTTCTCACAATGCCTTTTCTCACAAGAAATTACAGAAAGATAAGCATAGAAAAGTACATTACAATCAGTAAAACATGAAGGAGATTGACTTCATCAACAGCCTCTTCGCTATGTGCAAAACCAGATTTGCAAACCTCAGCTTGAGTTCTTTAGTATTAGCCGAATGCTTGTTTGAAAGAAAGTATTATCCAAGTAGAGGAACTCCTTTCTCAGAACACAACTCTCAAACTCTGGTTTTCTCTCCTTGGTTTCTGAATGAACAGCAAACCTCTTTTTATTTCCTAGCATGTGGTTTAGTTCTTCTTCCAAGGTTAACACCTTGAGCCTTGAGCTTCACCAACCCACAGAATTACTTTTTCTCATTAAACCTTAGAGTAGAAACTTTGCTTCCGACTTCTTCATCTTGACCGAAAGCCACAAAGCAGTAACCATAGAAATCTTCTCATGGTCAACTTGATCTTAGCCATTGAGAAACTACTTGGTCCCCAAGTATCACTTGTGACCGTAGATGTAAAGCAGAATAGGGCAGAGAACAACTTTCCCTTGAATGCCATTTTCAGATTGAGCAGAGAGTTGGGAAGAAGAGAAGAGGATCTGATGCATGCAAGATGAGATGGATTACCTTTAACCTAAGCTTGATTTGGTTTGGATTTTCCGTTTTAGCTTTTGTGCTTCAAGCTTAAACTTTCTCTCTCTTGCTTCTTTGGTTACTAGCTTAGGGAGGAAGCTTTTTCTCTCTTTCTCTTTCTTACTTTTCTGAAGCCTTGATATGACTTGATTAGAGATGAGAGGAACGTTGCTTCTGGTAAGGCAAGATGGTGGGAATTGAAAATCAATATTCGGGCTTGGATCGGGTTCTTCTCAAGTTCAGCCCGTTGGTACCTTACCTTGCTTCTTTGAAGAATTTTGCTTGAGATGAATGACTTGGGCTTGTCTTTATTTTCACTTACCATTCAGCCCAATAGCATATATCTTTTGTTTGATGTTGGGCTGCTGCAACACTTGTTTTTAGCCTGCATCACTTATCAAAAATAATCAAAACTAATTGGGTGATTAGCCCACTAATCAAATGTTTGTCATCATCAATTCTATTAATTAATTTCTTAACTCAACAGTTTCCTTCTTCGTTCTCCTTCTTTTCAAATTTCTTCGTTCTTCTTCTCGCGCGTCTTCCCCTACTTTTTCGATCGTTCTTTTCCCCTCCTTTCTCACTGGTTTGTTCTTCGTCATTGACGTGAGTTCCTCTCTCTGTAACTCCAGCTTCGTTTTCTTTTCGATTTTTTGGTTTCTGAAATCAAAGTTTGAACTCGTTTTGAAGATAATGGATGATTCAACCTCAGATTGTCAGCTGAATCAGGGTGAAGTGGATTATGAATTTGAATCTAACGAAGTTCCTGAGGTTTGATTTACATACGATTACTCTGAATTTTGTTGCAGTTATTTGTATAGCATTGTGTAGCTGAATAATTCGTGAACATTGATTGTGAAATTAATGTGTGAACATAAATCTGTGGATTGAATCTAATGTATTAGTTTTGATTAATTATCTGAAATTTATAGTAGACGCTCGGGTGCAGATCAGAATTTTTTGGGTGTATTTTAGGGGGAAGTGTGGGTGTATTTACAGTTTATGGCTTTTTTTGTTATTTTAGTTGAGTTGTTGTCGTTCGGGTGTATTATATCAGACATGATTGGGTGTATTTTTAGTTTTTGACATGGTGTATTCTGCAGCCTCTCTCTGTTGTTGATGACCAGTTTGTTCCCAAGGTTGGAATGTCCTTTTCCCACCCTTGAAGATGCTGGAAAATTTTACAGGAACTACGCCAAGGCTGCAGGTTTTTCTATAAGAGTTTGGAGCACAAATAGAAAGGAAAACGAGATTAAGAATCAATTGATTAAATGTAGCAGAGAGGGAAAATGAAAATCTAAAATATCTCCAACCGAGAAGACGAATCCGACAGCCAGTTTAAACTGTCCTGCAAGAATTTATATACACACATTGAAGGATGTTGGTGCTTGGATTATTTCAAAGGTTGTGCTGGATCATTCACACCCTTGCTGTCCAAGTAAAGCAGAGATGCTCAAACAGCACAGGGAACTAAGCATGTCCATTCGTTGTACAATAGAGAATAATGAGGAGGCGGGTATCAGACCAAGAAAAACTTACCAATCATTTGTTGCGGCTGTCGGGGGTCATCGCGAGTTAAATTTTATTGAAAAGGATGTGAGGAATTATATTACGAGAGAAGTGCGTAATATTTCTGAACAAGAAGATGCAAAGGAATTCTGGAAATATTTGTTAAGAATGAAAGAGAAGAATCAGAATTTCTTTTTTGAGCTTGAACTCGAGGAGGATCAATTGATTAAGCTGGCTTTTTGGGCCGATGCAAGAAGTAGAGCTGCCTTTGAGTATTTCGGAGATGTTATTTCATTTGACACCACCTACAATACAAACAGGTAATAAACTGTTCCTGTTTATGATGCTAAATTAATGTATTTTTATGAATCCGCTGCAGAGGTGTATATTGGGTGTTTTTGGGTATATACAAAGCATTTATTGGGTGTACGTAATGATTTTTCATTATGCACTATGGTAATTTGTTTCAGGTATAATTTGGTTTGTGATTCTTTTGTCGGGGTGAATCACCACGGTCAGTCAACACTTCTTAGATGCTCTTTGATGAAAAACGAAGAAATTGAATCATTCAAATGGTTATTTCAATGTTGGCTTCATTGCATGGGAGGAAATGCTCCGAAAGAGTTTCTCACCGATCAATACGCATCAATGAAAAGGGCTTTAGAGGCCTGTATGCCAACAACAATTCACCGTTGGTGTATTTGGCACATCATGAAGAAGATTCCAAGCAAATTAAATGGGTACAAGGGACATGCAGAAATTGAACAAGAAATGAGCGAAGTTATTTGGAACTCTCATAGTAAAGACTTATTTGATAGGAATTAGAATGATTTTTTGCTAAATTTTGGTCTTGTAGACAACAAGTGGCTTTCAGGTAATGTTTGTTTAAAATCTGCAGCAGAGGTGTAAATTTTTTTTTCGGGTGTATTTATAGTCTGTGTTTGGGTGTATTCTGTAGATCTCTATGAAGACCGTCATATATGGGTTCCAATCTATCTGAATTACCACTTCTGGGTAGGGATGAGAAGCACACAAAGGAGCGAGAGCATGCATTCATTTTTAACAAGTTTATTATCCGGAACAGCTCGCTTATTCAATTTGTCAAACAATACGATAATTGCCTCAAAAGCAGGGAGCAAGCAGAGAGAGAATCAGATGCTGCAGATTTTCATACGATCATACCGTGTCCGAGATATTAGAATCTTCGTAGTATAAGTTAGAACCCATGGATGGCCATTCTTGAGATCCGGAAAGTCTAAACCTTGTCTGTGGTATTCCGAGTAGGATCTGGGAAGAGATGGCTGTGACGAGCTTCAAACTCGCGAGTGTTGGGCGTAGTGACAAACGCAAAAGGATAGTAAATCCTATTCCAGTATGATCGAGAACCGACAGATGATTAGCCATGCAGTGACAGCGCATTGGACCATTTTCACAGAGAGGATGGGATGTAGCCATTGACAACGGTGATGCCCTACATAAAGCTTGCCATGGAAAGGAGTAGGACTTATTGGATGAAGACAGCAGGAAAGCAAAGGTTCAGAGGAACGAAAGCATCTCTATACGCTCATCTGAAATTCTCACCATTGAATTACATAAGTATCTCTATCCTATTTTAATTATCTTTTAGTACACTATAATCTCTTAATACATTTGAATCTGCCTGACTGAGATCTACAAGGTGACCATAGCTTGCTTCAAGCCGACAATCTCCGTGGGATCGACCCTTACTCACGTAAGGTTTATTACTTGGACGACCCAGTGCACTTGCTGGTTAGTTGTGCGAAGTTGTGACTAAGAATTAAGATTATGAACATGCGTATAAAGTTTTCAGCGCCGTTACCAAGGAATGAACCGTTACGATTTCTGCGCACCAAGTTTTTGGCGCTGTTGCCGGGGATTGTTCGAGTTTGGACAACTGACGGTTCATCTTGTTGCTCAGATTATGTAATTTTATTTTATTTTATTTTTAAGCTTTTTATTTCTTATTTTTGAAAAATACAAAAAAAAATTTCTTTTTTGTTTTTCCCAATTAATTTTCAAAAAATACAAAAAAATTTTACAAATTCATAAAATAAAAAATATTTTTTGTGTCTCTTGTTTGAGTCTAGAGTCAATTTTTAAGTTTGGTGTCTTGCATATTTTTGTTTTTCTTAAGAATTTTTGAAAATTCATCATATGCTATTCATGATCTTCAAGTTGTTCTTGGCCAGTCTTCTTGTTTGATCTTCATATTTTCTTGTTTTATGTCTTTTCTTGTTTTTCATATGCATTTTCAATTTGTTAGTGTCTAAGCATTGAAAATTTCTAAGTTTGGTGTCTTGCATGTTTTTCTTTTCTTAAAAATTTTCAAAAATAAGTTCTTGATGTTCATCTTGATCTTCAAAGTGTTCTTGGTGTTCATCTTGACATTCAAAGTGTTCTTGCATGTTTTCTTTGTTTTGATCCAAAGTTTTTATGTCTTGAGTCTTTTTGATGTTTTTCTCTTTCCTTATTAAAATTCAAAAATCAAAAAAATATCTTTTCCTTATTTTACTCCTAATTTTCGAAAATTGCATTGAATTAGTCAAAGATTTTCAAAATCATATCTTTTTTTTAGTCAAGCAAAATTTCAATTTCAAAAAAAAAAATTTATCTTTTTCAAAAATCAAATCTTTTTCACTCTTCTTCTTAAATTTTTTTCAAAAATTTTAAAAATTAATACTAACATTTAATATTTCAATTCAAAAATTTCAAGTTTGTGACTTTCCTTTGAAGAAAATTCAATCTTTAAAATTCTAGAATCATATCTTTTGGTTTCTTGTTAGTCAAGTCATCAACTTTAATTTTTAAAATCAAATCTTTTTAATTTATTTTTCAAATCTTTTTCAAACAAATCTCTTTCAATCATATCTTTTCAAAATTTGATTTCAAAATCTTTTTCTAACTTCTTATCTTTTCTAATTTAATTTTCAAATCTTCTTAATATCTTTTCAATCATATCTTTTTCAAAAATCAAATCTTTTCAAATTGTTTACCAATCATATCTTTTTAATTCATATCTTTTTCAAATCACATCTTTTTAAAATTCTAATTTCAAAATCTCTTTCTAACTTCTTATCTTTTTAAATTTATTTCTTATCTTTTTCAAAACCACCTAACCACTTTTTCACTCTTAATTTTCGAAAATTACCTTCCCCTTTTTCAAAATATTTTTAATTAACTAATTGTTTTAAATTTTCAATTTAATTTTATTTTTCTGCTTAATTTTTTGAATTTTAACTAATAAATAAAATAAAAACAAAAATATTTTTCTTTTCTTTTTAATTATTTTCGAATTTTTCTCTTCTCCTTCTTCTATTCTTCTCTTCTTCTACTCACATAAGGAATCTCTATACTGTGACATAGAGGATTCCATATTTTCTTTTGTGTTCTCTTCTTTTTCATATGAGCAGGAACAAGGATAAGAACATTCTTGTTGAAGCTGATCCTGAACCTGAAAGGACTCTGAAGAGGAAGCTAAGGGAAGCTAAAGCACAACTCTCTGGAGAAAATCTGACAGAAATTTTCGAAAAAGAAGGAGACATGGCCGAAAATAATAACAATGCAAGGAAGATGCTTGGTGACTTTACTGCACCAAATTCTAATTTACATGGAAGAAGCATCTCAATCCCTGCCATTGGAGCAAACAATTTTGAGCTTAAACCTCAACTAGTTTCTCTGATGCAACAGAACTGCAAGTTTCATGGACTTCCATTTGAAGATCCTTTTCAGTTCTTAACTGAATTCTTGCAGATCTGTGATACTGTTAAGACCAATGGGGTTGATCCCGAGGTCTACAGGCTCATGCTTTTCCCGTTTGCTATAAGAGACAGAGCTAGAATATGGTTGGACTCTCAACCTAAGGATAGCCTGAACTCTTGGGATAAGCTGGTCACAGCTTTCTTAGCCAAGTTCTTTCCTCCTCAAAAGCTTAGTAAGCTTAGAGTGGATGTTCAAACCTTCAGACAGAAAGAAGGTGAATCCCTCTATGAAGCTTGGGAGAGATATAAGCAACTGACCAAAAAGTGTCCATCTGACATGCTTTCAGAATGGACCATCTTGGATATATTCTATGATGGTCTGTCTGAGCTATCAAAGATGTCACTGGACCATTCTGCAGGCGGATCCATTCACTTAAAGAAAACGCCTGCAGAAGCTCAAGAACTCATTGACATGGTTGCTAATAACCAGTTCATGTACACTTCTGAGAGGAATCTTGTAAGTAATGGGATGCCTCAAAGGAAGGGAGTTCTTGAAATTGATACTTTGAATGCCATATTGGCTCAGAACAAAATATTGACTCAGCAAGTCAATATGATCTCTCAGAGTCTGAATGGATTGAAGGAATCATCCAACAGTACTATAGAGGCATCTTCTGAAGAAGAAGCTTATGATCCCGAGAACCCTGCAATAGCAGAGGTGAATTACATGGGTGAACCCTATAGAAACACCTATAATACCTCATGGAGAAATCATCCAAATTTCTCATGGAAGGATCAACAAAAGCCTCAACAAGGCTTTAATAATGGTGGAAGAAACAGGTTTAGCAATAGCAAGCCTTTTCCATCATCCACTCAGCAACAGACAGAGAATTCTGAGCAGAATCCATCTATCTTAGCAAATATAGTCTCTGATCTATCTAAGGCCACTTTAAGTTTCATGAATGAAACAAGGTCCTCCATTAGAAATTTGGAGGCACAAGTGGGCCAGCTGAGTAAGAAAATAACTGAAACACCTCCTAGTACTCTCCCAAGCAATACTGAAGAGAATCGAAAAAGAGAGTGCAAGGCCATTGATATAATCAATATGGCCGAATGCATGGAGGAAGGAGAGGACGTGAACCCCACTGAGGATGACCTCATGGGACGTCTCTCAAGCAAGAAGGAGTTCCCTATTAAGGACCCAAAGGAATCTGAGGCTCATATAGAAACCATAGAGATTCTACTAAACCTCCTTCTGCCATTCATGAGCTCTGAAGACTATTCTTCCTCTGAAGAGGATGAAGATGTAACTGGAGAGCAAGTTGCTCAATATCTAAGAGCCATCATGAAGCTGAATGCCAAGCTGTTTGGTAATGAGACTTGGGAAGGTGAACCCCCCCTTGCTCATTAGTGAACTAAATACATGGGTTCAGCAAAATTTACCTCAAAAGAAACAAGATCCTGGCAAATTCTTAATACCCTGTACCATAGGCACCATGATCTTTGAGAAAGCTCTGTGTGACCTAGGGTCAAGTATAAATCTTATGCCACTCTCTGTAATGGAGAAGATGGGGATCATTAAGGTTGATGATCATGTGGAGTCACAAAAACTACTGAAAAATAAAAAACAGAATGAAAAACAGCATTAAAAACAGCACACCCTGGAGGAGAGCAGTCTGGCATTTAAACGCCAGAAACAAGCATCTGTCTGGCATTTAACGCCAGAAACAGGCACCAACCTGGCGTTTAACGCCAGAAACAAGCATCTACCTGGCGTTAAATGCCAGAAACAAGCTACATTTGGGCGTTTAACGCCAAAAACAGGCAGCAGTCTGGCGTTAAACGCCAGGATTGCACAGCAAGGGCATTTTTGCACGCCTCAATGGAGCAGGGATGTTAAGTACTTGGCCCCTCTGGATCTGTGAACCCCACAGGATCCCCATCTACCCCACCCCTTCTTCTCTCCTCTTCACACCTTTTTTAAACTTCTTCCCCAAAATAACCTCCACCAATCAAATTCAAACCATCAACACACCTCCATCTCTTCTTCTTCTCACCCTTTCTTTCTTCTTTTGCTCGAGGACGAGCAAACATTTTAAGTTTGGTGTGGAAAAAGCATTGCTTTTTTTTTTCATGACCACTAATGCCTCAAGGGATGCACTTTCCTCCACAGAATTTTTGGGAGCAAATCAACACCTCCCTAGGAGAATTAAGTTCCAACATGGGACAACTAAGGATGGAGCACCAAGAGCACTCCATCATCCTCCATGAAATTAGAGAAGATAAAAGAGCTATGAGGGAGAAACAACAAAGACAAGGAAGAGACATAGAGGAGCTCAAGAGCACCATTGGTTCTTCAAGAAGAGGAAGACGCCACCCTCACTAAGGTGGACCCGTTCCTTAATCTCCTTGTTCTTAATTCCCTGTTTTTCAGTTTTTGAGCCTTGTGTTTTATTTATGTTTGTGTCTTTACTATATGATCATTTGTGTCTAAGTGTCTATGCCTTAAAATTATGAATGTCCTATGAATCCATCACCTCTCTTAAAGGAAAAATGTTTTAATTACAAAAGAACAAGAAGTACATGGTTTCGAATTCATCCTTGAAACTAGTTTAATTATTTTGAAGTGGTGACAATACTTTTTGTTTTCTGAATGAATGCTTGAACAGTGCATATATTTTTTGAATTTGATGTTTATGAATGTTAAATATGTTGGCTCTTGAAGAATGATGAAAAAGGAGAAATGTTATTTGATAATCTGAAAAATCATAAAAATGATTCTTGAAGCAAGAAAAAGCAGTGAATACAAAGCTTGCAGAAAAAAAATATATATGCAAAAAAAAATGGCGAAAAAAAAAGAGAAAGAGAAAGAAAAAGCAAGCAGAAAAAGCCAATAGCCCTTAAAACCAAAAGGTAAGGGTAATAAAAAGGATCCAAGGCTTTGAGCATCAGTGGATAGGAGGGCCTAAAGGAATAAAATCTTGGCCTAAGCGGCTAAACCAAGCTGTCCCTAACCATGTGCTTGTGGCGTGAAGGTGTCAAGTGAAAACTTGAGACTGAGCGGTTAAAGTCAAGGTCCAAAGCAAAAAGAAGAGTGTGCTTAAGAACCCTGGACACCTCTAATTGGGGACTTTAGCAAAGTTGAGTCACAATCTGAAAAGGTTCACCCAATTATGTGTCTGTGGCATTTATGTATCCGGTGGTAATACTGGAAAACAAAGTGCTTAGGGCCACAGCCAAGACTCATAAAGTAGCTGTGTTCAAGAATCAACATACTGAACTAGGAGAATCAATAACACTATCTGAATTCTAAGTTCCTATAGATGCCAATCATTCTGAACTTCAATAGATAAAGTGAGATGCCAAAACTATTCAAGAGGCAAAAAGCTACAAGTCCCGCTCATCTGATTGGAGCTAAGTTTCATTGATATTTTGGAATTTATAGTATATTCTCTTCTTTTTATCCTATTTGATTTTCAATTGCTTGGGGACAAGCAACAATTTAAGTTTGGTGTTGTGATGAGCGGATAATTTATACGCTTTTTGGCATTGTTTTTACATAGTTTTTAGTATAATTTAATTAGTTTTTAGTCTATTTTTATTAGTTTTTAATTAAAACTCACATTTCTGGATTTTACTATGAGTTTTTGTATTTTTCTGTGATTTTAGGTATTTTCTGGCTGAAATTGAGGGACCTGAGCAAAAATCTGATTCAGAGGCTGACAAAGGACTGCTGATGTTGTTGGATTCTGACCTCCCTGCACTCGAAATGAATTTTATGGAGCTAAAAAACTCCAAATGGTGCGCTCTTAATTGCGTTGGAAAGTAGACATCCAGGGCTTTCCAGCAATATATAATAGTCTATACTTTGCTCGAGTTTAGATGACACAAACTGGCGTTCAACGCCAGTTCCATGCTGCATTCTGGAGTCAAACGCCAGAAACAGGTTGCAAAGTGGAGTTAAACGCCAGAAACAAGTTACAAACTGGCGTTCAACTCCAAAAATGACCTCTCCACGTGAAACCTTCATGCTCAGCCCAAGCACACACCAAGTGGACCCCGGAAGTGGATTTCTACATCATTTACTTATTTCTGTAAACCTAGTAACTAGTTTTAGTATATATAGGACTTTTTACTATTGTATTTACATCTTGGGATCAATTTTAGAGGTTGGTTCTGCTGGTTCCCTCTCTGGGGCCGAGACCAATGAACTCCATTATCACTTATGTATTTTCAACGGTAGAGTTTCTACACACCATAGATTAAGGTGTGGAGCTCTACTGTTCCTCATAAATTAATGCAAAGTACTACTATTTTTTTATTCAATTCAAGCTTATTCCTATTCTAAGATATCCATTCGCACCCAAGAACATGATGAATGTGATGATTATGTGACGCTCATCATCATTCTCACTTATGAACGCGTGCCTGACAAACACTTTCGTTCTACATGCAAACAAGCTAGAATGAGTATCTCTTAGATATCTAATACAGAGAATCGAGTCCGAGATATTAGAATCTTCGTGGTATAAGTTAGAACCCATGGATGGCCATTCTTGAGATCCGG
Organism: Arachis hypogaea; assembly: GCF_003086295.3. Taxonomy (NCBI): domain Eukaryota; kingdom Viridiplantae; phylum Streptophyta; class Magnoliopsida; order Fabales; family Fabaceae; genus Arachis; species Arachis hypogaea. Next base: position 132,778,090 of record NC_092049.1, on the reverse strand, counting down.
AAAGTCTAAACCTTGTCTGTGGTATTCCGAGTAGGATCTGGGAAGGGATGGTTGTGACGAGCTTCAAACTCGCGAGTACTGGGCGTAGTGACAGACGCAAAAGGATAGTAAATCCTATTCCAGTATGATCGAGAACCGACAGATGATTAGCCATGCAGTGACAGCGCATTGGACCATTTTCACAGAGAGGATGGGATGTAGCCATTGACAACGGTGATGCCCTACATAAAGCTTGCCATGGAAAGGAGTAGGACTGATTGGATGAAGACAGCAGGAAAGCAAAGGTTCAGAGGAACGAAAGCATCTCTATACACTCATCTGAAATTCTCACCAATGAATTACATAAGTATCTCTATCCTATTTTAATTATCTTTTAGTACACTATAATCTCTTAATACATTTGAATCCGCCTGACTGAGATCTACAAGGTGACCATAGCTTGCTTCAAGCCGACAATCTCCGTGGGATCGACCCTTACTCACGTAAGGTTTATTACTTGGACGACCCAGTGCACTTGCTGGTTAGTTGTGCGAAGTTGTGACTAAGAATTAAGATTATGAACGTGCGTATAAAGTTTTCAGCGCTGTTACCAAGCAATGAACCGTCACGATTTCTGCGCACCAAGGGGTCAGGATGTGGGTGATGATCCTGTGAAGCAGAGAGTTGGTAGGACCGAGGGCTTTATGGGTAGGAGTAGTGCCATCTAAGCCCAAGAGGTTTTCACAAATGTGTTGGAGAATTATTTTGTACGTGACCCCAACGTAGGAGTCCCACCTCTCAGCCATATATGCTCTCGGCCCTTCTATCTTGTAGCTTAGAGCTGCCCCAATGGTTCTAGTGTCAAGAGTGATGTGAACCCTCTTCACATATGAGTGGATGGTGCCATCAATCAGTCGCATGTTGGCATAGAACTCACGAACTAAACTGGGGTAAACCGGTTTCTGGATGGGGAGCAGTGGAGTCCATTGGAGAAGTTCAAAAAGAGAAGAAACATTTATCCCTTTGTTGGTGAGAGAGTCTAGATTGACGAGATAGGTGGCACAGAGATGACATTTTTGCAGAACCTCCTTGTGGAATTCATATGAAGCACACGAGTTGAACCTGGCAGGATCATAGTGAGAGTGTGGTTTGTTGAATTTGTTCTTGAAATCCAAGGATTCCAGGTTTGCTGGTTCCTTGGTATTGTGCAGCATAAACCCTTTTGTTTTCTGAGAACTCCTTCCGGGTGTGGCTCTCTTCGGTGGAGATGGTGGTGGTGATGGAATCGGTGAGGTGTGTGATTCTTCCTCTTCCTCCATAGGGACTTTCTCTTTCTTCTTCATTGAAGAGGTTTTAGTGGCTATGACTTTTCTTCGCATGGTATCTGTTTGTTTTGAGGGTGGTGAGGGAGAAGATGAATATGTAGAATGGATATGGATGTGGGTGTGAGACTGTGGTGTGGACGATTTTTGAGAAAATAGAATTCTTTCACTTTTTCTAGGGGCGGTTTTCTTTTTCATGGTAATGAAAATGGAGAAGTGGAAGATAGGGAGTTGAATAGAAACCGAATTGAGTGAAGGAGGAGGAAGGTGAGGGAAGCATTAAATGTGGAATGGAGAGAGAATTGGAGGAAATTTAATGACCATTAAGGAGCGGTTAATACCCAAGGAAGTTTCTCTTTTATTTGAAATAAACTGAAAAGTAGTTTCCTAGAATCAAGGAATTAGATGAAAGAGAAAAATTTGATTTGACAATAACCACTTCCAACAAGATTTGATGAGCAACTAAAGAGATTGTGATTTAAACAAAGAGTAACTAACAAAACGGACAGAGTGGGGTCATGGAAATTTTGTGGGGCCCATAATGATTAAATGTTGCGCAGTCTCCCCCTTGATCACAGCCCTCTCAACACACTCTGATTTTTATCTCTTCCATTCCTACTAGACAAAAACTGAACAGAATCAGAAATTTCACAAGTTATCAATAAAACTTAAATCAAACATTCCCAAACTTTTTCTCAAGGTGCAGAATCTGTCTTCACAGAGGGATTTTGTAAAAATATCAGCAAGTTGGTCTTCAAATTTTACAAATTGAATATCAATAGTACCCTTTTGCACATGTTCTCTTATGAAATGATATTTAATTTCAATGTGCTTGGTTCTTGAGTGCAGAACAGGATTTTTTGAAATGTTTATAGCACTCATATTATCACAAAATTAGGGTATAATATTGATCTTTAATTTATAATCTTCCAACTGCATTTTTAACCAAATCAATTGTGAACAACATGCAGATACAGAAATATATTCAGCTTCGGCCGTGGATAGAGCCACTGTGGCTTGCTTTTTGTTTGACCACATGTTAACTGAGCTTCCTAGGAAGCAACACATGCCGGATGTGCTCCGTCTATCCACCCTATCTCCCGCATAATCTGCATCACAAAACCCTACTGCACAAAAGTCATCAGATTTAGGATACCACAAACCATAATCACTTGTGCCCTTAATATATCTAATGATGCGCTTAACGGCTGAAAGATGATATTCTTTTGGGTGAGATTGAAACCTTGAGCATACACCCACACTTTGAACGATGTCCGGTCTAGAAGAGGTAAGGTACATGAGTGAACCTATCATTCCTCTATACCTTGTTTCATCTACATCTTTGCCATTATTATCCTTTTCAAGTTTTGTATTTGGATGCATAGGTATTCCCATTGGTTTGGAACTTTCTAGGCCAAATTTTTTTATAAGTTCCTTTGCATACTTTCCTTGGTGAATAAAGGTACCACTAGGAGTTTGTTTAATTTGGAGGCCAAGAAAGAAAGTTAGTTCTCCCATTAAACTCATCTCAAACTCACTAGTCATGAGTTTTCCAAACTCTTCACACAAGAACTCATTGGCCGATCTAAACACAATGTCATCCACATAAACTTGAACTAGTAGAATATCATCATTAGATGCTTTAATAAATAAAGTAGTGTCGGTGGTACTCCTTTGAAATTGATTTTCCAACAAGAAGGCACTAAGCCTTTCATACCAAGCTCTTGGAGCTTGTCTAAGACCATAAAGAGCCTTAGATAGTTTGAAAACATGGTTTGGAAATTCTTTATCTTCAAAATCGGGGGGTTGTGCCACATACACTTCTCTATCAATAAAGCCATTAAGGAAAGCACATTTAACATCCATTTGAAATATTTTGAAACCCTTATGGGCAGCATAGGCAAGAAGCAACCTAATTGCTTCCATTCTAGCTACCAGAGCAAAAGACTCATCAAAATCTATACCCTCTTCTTGATCGTAACCTTGGGCCACTAATCTAGCCTTGTTACGAACAACTTGTCCATCCTCACCAAGTTTATTTTTAAAGACCTACTTAGTACCCGTAACTTTCTTACCATTCGGATGAGGTACTAGTGACCAAACCTCATTCTTGTCGAATTGAGCAAGCTCTTCTTGCATTGCTTTGACTCATGATGGATCTTCAAGAGCTTGTTTGACATTGTTGGGTTCCATTTGTGACAAGAAAGCAAAATTGCTTGGTTCGGATTGCCTTTTGGTTGAGGATCTTGTTGTAACACCTTGAGAGGGATCACCAATGATGAAGTCATGAGGATAACCCCTCATGGACTTCCATTCTCTAGGCTTCCGGATAGGTGTTGAGCTTTGATGAGCTTCTGGTGGTCTCACTGTTTCAGTTTCTCGTACCTGCTCAGGAGACAAAATGGAAATGTCTCCTCTAATCTGACGAGACAAAACTGGACTGGCAGATTCTTCATTTTGAGCAGATTTAGGATTTTCTTTATTTGTTCCAGCTTCTTCACAATCTGAATCATTATCTATCACAGTACTGGAAATTAAATTAGAATCACAAAAGGTAACATGTATGGATTCCTCTATGGTCCTATGTTCTTTGAGATAAATTCTATAGGCCTTGCTAGTGGTGGAGTATCCAAAAAACATCCCTTCATAGGATTTTGGATCAAATTTGCCAAGGTTTTCTTTTTTGTTAAGTACAAAGCATTTGCATCAAAAAACATGAAAATACTTAAGATTTGGAGGAGTTTCTTTCCATAGCTCATAAGGTGTTTTCTTAAACCATTTTCTAATAATTGTCCTATTCAAAATGTAACATGCTGTATTTACAGCTTCAGCCCATAGAAATTTAGGAATCTCATTATCACAAAGCATGGCCCTAGTCATCTCTTGAAGGCTTCTATTCCTTCTCTCAACCACCCCATTTTGTTGAGGGGTTTTAGGGCATGAAAAGTTATGAGCAATTCCAAAGTCATCACAGAATTTTTCAAAGTCTTGGTTTTCAAATTCTCTTCCGTGATCACTTCTCAAATGGACAATTTTTAAATCCTTTTCATTTTGAATTTTCTTGCAAAGGGTTAAAAAAGCATGAAAAGCATCATTTTTATGAGCAAGAAAAAGTACCCAAACAAATCTAGAGTAATTATCTACTACCACAAGACTATAGTGTTTACCTCCTAAACTTTGAGTTCTTGTTGGACCAAAAAGATCAATATGTAACATTTCTAATGACCTTTTGGTTGAGATTCCATCTTTTGATTTAAAAGAGGATTTTACTTGTTTGCCCAACTGGTAAGCATCACAAGTAAGATCCTTATCAAACTTGATATTTGGAATTCATCTAACCAAATTTTTCTTGACTCACTTAGAAATTTGGTACATGCTAGCATGTCCCAACTTTCTATGCCATAGCCATTTTTCAGATTCAAGAGAAGTAAAACATGTTACATTTTGTTCTTTCAAGTCCTCAAGAGTCAATCCATACACATTATTGCACCTTTTAACTTCAAACAAAATATTTCCAGTTTTCTCACAAACAACCAAACACACAAACTTTCTAAAAATAACTTCAAAACCTAGATCACACAATTGGCTTACACTAAGTAAATTATGCTTCAAACCATTTATAAGAAGAACATTATTTATACAAGATGAAAAGCTTTTACCAACTTTCCCAACAGCCACTATCTTTCCTTTAGCATTATCACCAAAAGTGACAAATCCTCCATCATATTCATCAAGCTTTATGAAGAAGGTTGTCTTTCCGGTCATATGCTTAGAGCATCCGCTGTCCATGTACCACATGTTCTCCTTCCGTTTGGATGCTAGGCACACCTACAAGACAAGCTCAAGTAACCTTAGGTATCCAAATTTTCTTGGATCCTTTCACGTTAAACCATCTCTTATGTCCTAAATCATTATAATCAAAAACCACTTTGTAAACTTTATCACCAATCATCCTCTCACCAAAAAAGCATTGAATGAAAAAGTGTCAATTTCGGTTACATAGTCTACAAAACCTTGGAGTTGCTATTTTGTTAAAGCTTGTTGGGTTTTGAAATCTTGCATCATTAGAAGATGAAGCAATTTTTTCAAAATAAGGTTTCTCGACAGATTTATAGAACCCCAAGCCAGCTTTATCATAAAGAGGTTTTTGACTAGCCAAGATTTGATTCAGATTTTCAGAACTTTGAGTGAACTTGGCTAAGTCCTTTTTAAGCTTATTAACATCTTTAAGCAACTCTTCATTTCTTTTAAAACAATCTACATATGCAACAACGGAATGATCACTTTCACAGCTCCTAAGTTGGGCTTTTAACTGCTTATTTTCTTCAACCAGTTCACAAGCAGTTTTGGCCTCCCTTAGTTTTTCTTTAAGAAAACTGTTTTCTGCTTTAAGGATGGTGATTTGTTGTTCAAGTTCTTGATTATTCAGCAAAAAATACCTTATTTTTTCAGAAAGATGATCTATCATAAGATGAAGGAATTCAGTGTCAGGGTTAGGAACGATTACCTGTTCAACGAAGTCAGCCATAAGACATGGTTGAGACTTGGTTTCGGATTCTTCATCATCTTCGGAATCGTTTTCTAGATCCTCCCATGATGCCATCAGTCCCTTTTTTCTTTCCTTTCTTTGGTTTTTCTTCCTTCTTCAACTTAGGATAGTCGGATTTGAAATGCCATGTTTCCTTACAGTTGTAGCATGTTACCTTGCTGAGATCTTTCTTCAGTTTTCTTGAGCTGCCTCCTTTGCCTCTTTCCTTGAGCTTTACCATTTTCCTGAATTTTTTGGCAAACAACACGAATTCATTTTCAGAATCACTGGATTCATCATCCAGGGGGTTAGTCACAGAAGTAAAAGCAATTCTTTTCTTTTTTGAATCTTTTTTCAAATAGGTATTTTCAAAAGCAAGAAGATTTCCTCTCAAGTCATCATATGTCATGGAATCAAGATCACTACTCTCAGAAATTATTAATGCTTTTGTTTTCTACTCTTTTGTGAGACATCTTAACACTCTTCTCACTAGCACAGATTCAGGATACTTGATTCCCATAGCATCCAAGCCGACAATGATGGTGTTGAAGTGCTCAAATAGTTCATCAATAGATTCTCCTTCCTTCATTGCAAACATTTCATACTCTCTGTTTAACATATCTATCCTGGTCTTCTTAACAATGGTGGTTCCCTCATGAGTCACTAGGAGTTTGTCCCAGAATTTTTTTGCTGTTGTGCAACGTGATACCCGTCGGTATTCCTCGAAGCTGATAACACAGTTGAGTAAGTTGATGGCCTTGGCATTGAGTTCAACCTTCTTCCTGTCTTCTTCGGTCCAGCTTGCTTCTGGTTTAAGAGAAACAACTCCTTCGGTACTTGTGACGGTTGGATATTGAGGAGCCTCCAGGATAATCTTCCAAAGTCTGTAATCTACTGCTTGCACAAATATCTTCATTCTCTCCTTCAAATAGGTGTAGTTTTTCCATTGAAAAGAGGAGGTCTGTTGCTTGATTGTCCTTCAGTCAGGTTGTAGGACACCAGATTTGAGCCACTGTTTTCTGCCATCTGGATCTTTTCTCCAAGCTGCAAAGCTTGATCTCTTTGAGACCAAGCTCTGATACCAATTGATGGTTATCAATGGCTAAGAGAAGGGGGATTGAATCTTAGCCCCCTTTTTAACTTGACAATACTTGCTGGCCTTTGAAACCACTTCTGGAAGCTTTTTATCTTTTTATCTCGTAACCAGCCACGAGACCTTTTCTTTTGTCTCGTACCCAGCCACGAGACTTTTCTTTTTGTCTCGTCAGTCAGCACGAGATATTTTTGGTTTTATCTCCTATGCAGCAGAAACAGAAATGGAGTAGAAGAGAGAGAAAATTATACCCAGATATATCCTGGTTCAGCTGCTAAGTGCAGTGCAGCCTACATCCAGTCTCCACCACAACAATGATGGAATTTTACTATAATCATCTTTGATTACAAACACTAATTCTCCCTAGGAACTACCCTTCCTATCCGGGACAAGTCCAGAATCTAAAACCCAATCCTAAACTTGACTTGGTTACTGCCAAGCTTTCACTGCTAAGTACTAACCCAACTTGCAAGGGGATTCCCACAGAATCATGAAACACAACACAGATGTACAAATGAACTCTAAGGACATCTATGGCTTTTTCTTTTAATTTTGCACTCTCTGCCTTTTTTCGCTCTATGGCTTTTTCATACAAACCTCACTGTTTGTCTTTTTCCATGAGACTCAAGACATGACAAAATTAAACAGAAAATTACAAAATGAAGAACATTGAAGGAGAAGAAATTCTGTTAGCTTGGGGAGCTATAGGAACTCTATGCTCACTCTTTTCTTTTCCTTGAATCAAACTCTGACTGTTCACCCTTACTTATAGGAAGAAGCATCCAAGGTTTAAACCAAAGCAAACCAAGCTAATCTTCCTCTTCTTCAAAACAGAACCGGTTCGGCCAGAGAGAGAGAAGAGATAACTCATGCAAAACCCAACATGCAATTACCTCTAGTCCTTCCTTGGTCACCAACAAACATCAATCTGAGCCCTCCATCCTTGCTTGCTCTCCAAGATGGACTCCTGGCCCTTGATGCTTCATGATGATGATAGCTTCATCTGCTCCTATTTCTGTCTCTTCCATCACGTAGCCACTGTAGCTACCTCCTGTGGTAGTTGAGCAAGATCAGAGACAAGCCATCCTTCCAAGGATCTTCTCTTTGCTGGCCAAGATCTTCTTCTTTCTTTTTAGGTATAAAGAGCTCGAGATTACCTCACCAAATCTTACCATTTTTGGTGAGAATCTCAGCCACCACATACTTTTAGTTTGCTTTTTCTTGCCATCATTGTGATGGTCTTGTTGCTTGTTTCCTCTTCCTTTCGGTGTCTAGCCATAGCCTCCATGCTTTCTCTGCAATGATATGACCGAAGGTAGAAGAGGGATGAGAGAGAAGATAGAGCTAGAAGAAAAGCAATTAGATGTAATTGAGGAAATTAATTGAAATGGGATTGCTTTTACTTCCCTGAGTAGCATGTTAGCATTAAAGCCATCCATCAAATCAATGACAATTTCTCTCTCATAGTTCCCATGCATTAACTTTACTTTAATGAAATTTGAATTCCACCACATGGTAAAAATTGAGATCCGTTGGAGGCAAAACATTTGTTTTCCCTCAATAGGTTTCGGACCAAGCATACTTGCCTTCAAGCAATTTTAATTTTAGGCTTGTAACAACAAAATTCATTCTGGCCCAATTTTCTTTTGATTTCGGGCCAATCTACAATGGTCTAGTAATAAGTATTTAAGTTTGGCTTGTATCACAAATTCTGGCCCAAATACCACAACACATATTCAGCCACAGAATTAATTTAATTTTTTTATATCAATATTGAATGTGTTTTTAATATAGTTGGGCTTGCAATATTCTTCTTTTATTTTCGGCCCAAACATACATGCATAGCAAAAATTAATTAATTAACATATATGAATTAATATTTTTGTTATTGATCAAATTAATAATGTTTAGTCATCACAAATATTAGCTTAGAGTTTTCCAAACTCATCAGCATTCAAAGAGCTATCTCTCCCTTTCAGCAGGAAGAAGTGATCTTTAGATTTTAGAGTCCTCGGATCCTGTAGAGGGTTTGTTCTCTTAAGCCAGTTCCCACATTTTCTTATAGTATGGAACCCTCTCACCGGATCCAGCAAAAGAATATCTTACTCTCATATCGTTTCTCGTAGTAAGATCATGGGCTTTAATTTTCATGATCATGCAATTCTCTTTGGATTTGGTTATGATGCGTCACAGGATGACTATTTGGTAGTTTTAGCTTGGGAGAACTCCCAACTCCACGTACATTGCTTTTCGTTGAAAACCAATTCATGGATTAATCTCGATGCAGCACTCCCCAAACCCTTGGGTCACAAAATGTGGCAATCTCGTGGGTTATTCTTACATGGCGCTATTCATTGGTTGACTTGCTATGGTGCTTACATGAATGCTATTCTTATCTTTGATTTGAAGGAAAGGAGTTTCTCAACGACATCTGTACCGGTAAAGCATTATAACGAGTACTCCGGTCTCACCCTATTAGGAGGGTGCCTAACCTTGTTTTCATATGATCACGTAGGTAAAACTTACATATGGGTTATGAAAGAATATAAAGTGACGTCATCTTGGATTTTAATGTATGACATTCATTGTTTTAAGCCAATGCCTCTGTCCTTATCCAATGGTAGTGACATTATTGCACTACTATCTACTACCAAGTTAAAGTTCGCCAAATATAACGTTAGTGGAGAGCTTTTCCAAGAAATTGATTATCCTCCTCTTTGCTATAGGCGAGGACGAAACCTCCTAACTTTCTTTGTATATACAGAGAGTCTCTTGCCATTCCCTGCTGATACTAAGGATAAGGATAAGAAGAAGAAAACCGGTATGTAAAGTATTCTTCTAGCTTTTTATTGCTCTGTAATTAAGAAAAAAAGTTTCATGCATAAAGTTGCATTCAGATATGAGATTTGACTATTGATCGTATGAAATTAGAATTTATCAATGTTTAGGGAATCATTAATCACGCATTTACTAGGTGACCTTTTTTGCAGGCCATCGAGTTCGCCAATAAAGTTAGGGTTCACAAGTTGAGCATGAAGAAATTTCAATTTCATGTTGCTTTGAAAGTAGGATTTTCTTTCTAAATTCTCCATTATAAGCTATCCTGTGGACACTAATAACAAAAAGTACTACTTAAATTGGTAGCTCCTTCCAGTTTTTTTTTTTTATGAACAAAGTCCTATTACTATTGATCATTGTATCTGAGGCCATTTTGAAGAACTACTTTTAATTTTATATCATGAAAAACAGTCCTATTTTTTATGACAATAAAGGATCTAAGTTAGTTATTTGCTGTAAGGTGCAAGGTGCATTGGCTTTTCCGAATTAAATAGCAGACTTAGCATCAAGTAGAGATGGCAAAATTCCCCGAGACCCAAGGATCCCTGCGGGGACTGCCCCGAATGGTATTTGACTGTGGGAAATTTTTTCCGCGGGGATGGAGATGGGGGATAAAATTTTTCCGAGGTAGGCGCGGGGATCCCCGTCCCGTCCCCGCTAATCCGCAAAATTCATAAATTTACTGAATTGTCCTTAATAGTTTATTTCTCATATATGTTTTTTAGTCATTTCACAAACACATATATATATATATATAGAAACCTAAAACTCCTAATCCTCATTTGCATAACCCTTCTTCAATTCAGAGATTCCTAACGCTATCCATACTCCATCCAAGTTCCAACCTCTCTGCATTCACTCTGTCGCCACTCTCCCTTCTCATCGCATCGTCACACCTTACGGTACCATCACCTTCATCGCGTCGTGCTCTCTATTTGCAGTGTCCCTTTCCGTAACTCTGTCGTCGTGTCCATTTTTCTCTCTGTTGCCGCGTCTCCCACCTCGTCCACTACTCTGTTCTTTGGTTCGCTGTTGCGTCCCCTCACTGGGTCATTTCGAAAAAAGTCACTATCTTGTCGTATAGACTTTTTGTATAAAATCTTGCTGTTTTTGTATAGGATAGATACTTGCAGTTCTATTCATATGAAAATTAATAATTAGTTAGAACTATCAGATAGATGGAGAATGGGGTCCTGTGGAAAATGGGGATGGGGAACAATATTCCCCCACAGCGGGGAATGGAAACGGGGATGGCGAGCAAATCTTGAGGCGAGAATAAGGAGCAGGGGGCATCCCCCGCCCCCGCCCTGCCCCGTTGACATCTCTAGCATCAAGTCAATTTTGTTGAGATCTTTAGTTGAACCTAACCTTTTTAAAATTAAATTCCTAAAAAAAAGCTAAATTTTCTTTTTTCCTCTTCCAGGGTGTAGGGAGGACATGTCTTTTTGTTATATATCCCTGTGTATGACCTTTTAGTTAGGGGAATTTTACATTGATGCTTTTCTTCAATTTCTTTGTTGGCCACTTAAGATATATGAATCAATATCATGACAAAAGGGCTGCATGTTTAATTCATTTGTAAGAGTCAAGCATTTTATTTGTGCATTCAATGACCATAGACCATAGTTGCTCATCCAAGTATTTGCTGCACAAGATGAGCAGAAATTGAAGAAATTAAAAGGCACTGCACCTTCCTGTATGTGCATCATTTGAAATGCATATATTTCAAATGGAGCACTTCAATAAAGGGTTTATTTTTAAAGAACAAGGAGCTTGGTAAGACTTCTTAAGAGTTTGTATCATGCTATTGTACTTCAGACTAGAACTGGAATCGCATGTGTATGTTAATCTTGGTAATATTTAGAAGAAATTTATGTGGACCAATTTGAATTTTTGTAGTCAATCATTTTTATACTTTCTAAAAAGTAGTGCAAGTCTTGTAATTGTTCATCCACCGTCGATCTGTTATAGATATTGCGCATCAAACTTAATTTTCTCAGCTTGGAGAACCTTCCATTCACGATCATAGACGACAAAAAGATTAGATGGTCCAACAGCGTTTAAATCATCTTAATAATAAAATATATTTTATAATTTTTTAATAGTCGTCAAATAATTTTTTTAAATATTATTTATTAATTAGTTTTTCGTATATTATTTTATTCTAAAATCTATTATCTAATTTTATAGATTATAATTTTATTATTCTTCATTTATATTATCCTCATAATTATATCATTAACAATTGGAAAACAATCTGCCCCTAACATGTTCGGTAGAAAAACATTCTTCTTTCAGTGAAGACACACGAAGAAGTCTCAATCTCTTGAGCTTTCATATTCCATTTGGAAGGTAACAAGTTCGAATCCCAAAATATCTCAACATATGGAAAGGTGCATGTTGATTCAATAGAATCTTCAATAGGTATATTCACTATAGTCATATTTACTTTCAAGCACCTTAAATGGATGAATGAATTTAGAATATGGGGTATTATTAAGTGGAATGGCTACATATGAAAATCTTGAACTGATACTCTTTATGTTAATGAGTGAATCATCTAATATAGGTCTATATTAGAAGCACATTAAAGAATGGATGCATGATTCATCACATTGGTTCATCACATTGGTTTGAAAATGAATGTCAATCAAGGAGCCATTTGGTTAACTAAAAATAAAACATAAAGACCAGTGACATAAAAATTAGCGTGGTTATATTTTATTTGATAACAAATTAGAATAAATTATAAAAGTCTAATTTATTCTTATTTTTTTCATTCAAAAAATTTAAAAAAATATATAATAATAATAATAAAATATAATTATAAAATTTAATAAGAATATAAAATTAAAAATAAAAAATAAAATATATCTGTATCTCTAAACATAATATCTCTGTTTATATTTCATTTCTCAAACACAATTTTATATTTCTGTGTTTCTATTTTAGTATCTTTTACCGATAAATAAACGCAACCCAAGAATCTTAAATGCGCAATCTACAAGGTTTAATCTATAAGATTTAATAATAACGATGATGACGGTCTCTTTAAGAATGAAGTTTTTGAAGGTCTTTTTTTAAGGATTTATCCTATGCAATAATCTGAAATGTTTGCTTAAGTGAAAATATATATGTCTTGTTTGAATACTTTATCTTTTGTTTCTTTTACATTATATTATTTTTTTCTTATGGAAAAAGGGGGCATAAGGCCCAAGAAAAACAAAAGAAAATCTAAACACTCATCACTCTAACAAATTTCATACCCCTTTCTGTCTGCATCCCGCGTATGAGTAATGAAAGGGAGTGGAGCAACAAATTGATGAAGACCCACCAGTAGGCTATGGGAGTGTTTAGCAAGCTCGTCTGCATTAAAATTGGCTTCTCTCAGAATATGATCAATTTCAAACTCTCCTGGCTTGGTTTGAAGCTCTTTGATGGCACGGATGAGGGTCGTGCTTCCATAAAGGGAGGTTGAGCTATTCTGATTCAACCTAACCGCGCAGGTAGAGTCAGATTCTACCTTAATCTTGTTAAATCCCATATCAATTGCAATCTTAAGGCCCATATAAATTGCCCACAATTCTGCTTCTGTAATGGTAACCTTGCCAATATTCATCATAAAACCAGCTAACACCAAACTATTGGAATCCCTGATAATTCCACCGCAAGCCCCTAAACTAGAAGCTTGGAGGACTGATCCATCAATATTAATTTTACTCCAATCATTTTTCGGAGGTTTCCACCCAACCAAAACCGACGCCGTTGTTCTCAAAGTCATTCTACTTATCTCAGTAAGTTCTAGAACTTCATCATAATTCCTAGCTACTCCTTTGATTTCGGGAATGACTTGTTGGTATGGGTTGTTTTCCTGTTGAAAAATTAAATCATTTCTCTTTCTCCAGATGACATTACATGCGGTGAGGAAGAAGGTGGGCCATGAAGTCCCACTGTCAGTGCGAAAGACCTTATTCAGATTATCCGTAAGCCATTCATGAAGAGACTGGCTAAAGAACGGGTCACGTGGGTCTCTGTTTGAGCTGCTAAACCAAATACTTCGGGCAAAAGGACAATCCCTCAGAACATGGAGCAGACTCTCATCTTGATCTGGGCATCTGGGATAGCACCCATTATCAGTAAGTCCTCGGTTCCTTCTCTTGGCATTAGTTAATAGAGCGTTGTGGCTTAATAACCAAGAAAAGGTCTTTAGTCTCTGAGGCACTCTTGCTTTCCAACATAATCTGTAAATCTTATCAGGATTTATGTCTTCCACATAATAAGCCTTATAAGCTGAATTAATAGAAAAATTTCCATGTGGTTCCGGTAGCCAACTGATAGAGTCTCGACCTAGGGAGTGGTTTGGAGCTTTCAGAGTACGTATCATGTCAACAACCTCATTTGGGAGGGCATAAGATAATTTTTCCAAATCCCAGCAGCCATCATCCGTAGCATAGGCCTCTAGAGTTTCGTTATCCCTATCATCGCTAATTTGACTGAGCAATAACTCGCTAAGATTTTCAATACCAGGGATCCAGTAACTTTTCCAGATCTTGATGCTCTTACCATCGCCAATACGCCAAACAAGATTGCGTTGAAAGTCGTCCCAAACTTTAACAATCCCTCTCCACGCGTTTGAGCAATTTAATCTCTTAGCCACCTTGGGGATAGGGCTATCACCACAGCCATACTTAGTCTTCATAACCTTTACCCAAAGTGCTTGGTCATTATGGACTAAACCCCATGCCAATTTCATGAGATAAAGGTTGTTTGTTTCATGAGCCTTACGCAAACCTAGGCCTCCCAACTCTTTAGGCTTGCAAATAGAATCCCAATTGATAAGATGGATTTTTTTATCTCCTGCGTCTGACCCCCAAAGAAAGTCTTTGCAAATCTTGTCAATTTGATTACAGACTTCCTTAGGCATCTTCATAGTCTGCACAGTATAACTTGGTATCGTTGAGAGGACGGATTGAACAAGAGTGCTCCTTCCTGCTAACGAGAGAGTCTTCATATTCCAACTAGACAGCTTGGCATGCATCTTGTCAATGATCGGCTGAAAGTGTTGCTTCCCATATTTTTCGTGAATAAGGGGTACTCCAAGATACTTTCTTAGGTTGTTGGTTAGGGGAATGCCAAGGTCTCTGTTGAACTCTGCTCTAATATTGTGGTTGACATTCTTAGAAAAGAACACGCAAGACTTGCTAAGACTGACTTTTTGACCGGAAGCTTCACAAAAAATACTCAAAGCCTCCTTGATGATCTGGACTTGATCTTTATTTGCTTGAGCAAAGAGAACGAGATCATCTGCAAAATAGAGATGAGATAATTGAGGTCCATTTCTAGATAGAGTAATAGGGTTCCAACTTTTCTTTTCCACCAAGGAGTTAATTAAATGGGAAAGTCTTTCAATACACAACACAAAAAGGTAAGGAGATAAGGGATCTTCCTGTCTTATGCCTCTGGTTGGGATGAAAGTTTCTGAATGAGACCCATTCCAAAGCAAATTCATAGTTGGAGAGGAGATGCAATGATAAATAACATTTACAATATTATCCGGGATGCCAATGTCTTTAAGAGTCTCAATGATGAAACCCCAATTGAGTCGATCATACGCCTTCTCCAAGTCTATCTTAATCGCCATAAGACCTTTTCCTCCATTTCTGGTCCTCATCGTGTGTATTACCTCTTGCGCGACTAAGATATTGTCTGCACTGACCCTTCCTGGGATGAAGCTTGCTTGAGTATTAGACACGATAGTCCCTAGGGTCGGCTTAATCCTTTCAGCTATCACCTTGGTAACGATCTTATAGCAAACGTTACATAGGCTGATCGGTCTGAATTAGGCAAAGTTCTCAGGCGAAGGAACTTTAGGAATGATAGAGATAAGACTTTGGTTCACTCTAGCAATGTTTTCTGGGTTCCTAAAAATCATTTGAACCCAACTTACTAGGGAATCTACCACAGTATCCCAAGAATGCTGAAAGAACTTTGTTGGGAGTCCATCACTCCCGGGAGCCTTCCAGCTACCCATATTGAAAACTGCGTGCTTGACTTTCTTGAAAGTGATGTTCTTGTTTAGGTGGACAAGGTTATCTTCTGCCACTCTAGAAAATTTACCTGCAATAGGAAAGTTAGGAAACACTAAAGAGTAATTATCAGGGGCATATAAAGATTTAAAAAAGGATACACCCCGGTGTTTGAGTTCTTCCACATCATCAATTCATTCTCCTTCATTGTTCTTGAGCGAAGTGACATTAGTTCCTTCTTCTTCTCCCATTTGCTTTTTGATGAAAGTATTTAGAGTTCTTGTCTCCAAAATTGATGATATTACACCTAGACATCTGCATTCAATAGCTTTCTTCTTGAACAACAATCCTTTCGTATTCCCTCCAAAGGTCATTATGGAGTTTCTCTAGAAAAGGGTTATTGTTAAAAGAGAGACTTTGATTGATTCCATCAAGTTTGAGGAGGATTCTTTGCTTCTTTCTAAAGATGTGACCGAAAATCTCTTTATTCCAAACCTTAGCTTTATTTGTAAAATTATTAATATTAGAGACAAGATCTCCTTGCTTGATCCAACTGTTTTTGACTAATCTTTGGTAGTCTTCATGAAGGAGCCAAGGCGCAAGAAGTCTGAAAGGTTTATCTTTTCTTCTCGTCTCGAAGTTATTGAAATCTAAAAGGATGGGGATATGGTCAAACTTCAACTTAGGGAGATGTTTAACTCCGGCTGATGGGAAGAGATCATTGAAACCCAAATTACAAAGAAACCAGTCCAGTCTTCGTTTGACTCTATTCCCCTGCCAGGTAAAGGGGGGTCCTGAAAAGCCTAGATCCTTTAGGCCACAATTCTGAATACAATCTTGGAATCTTCTTAAGTCTTGAGAAAGATTGAAACTGCCCCCTGTTTCTTCAAGGGAAATGATAGAATTAAAATCCCCGCCAACGCACCAAGGTCCTTGGATAGTCGCTGCGAAATTTTCTAACTCCTCCCAGAGGCTACTCCGAGTCCCAGGTTGTGGGCTGCCGTAGACACAAGTGCAGTACCAGTTTCGATTTTTGTTGTTTTTGATATTCAGATGGATAAATTGCTTATGGACTTCTAGAGGTTCAATATTCCACTCTTTTTTGTTCCAAAGGCACCAAATGCCTCCCGCAAAACCTTCAGCTTCGCTTCTACACCAAGAATCAAAACCTAGCTTGCGGATAATCACCTCAGCTTTAGATCCTGAAACATGAGTTTCAAGGAGGACACACAAATTCAAATTATACCGATAGGTTAAATCTTTAATAATAATGGGGAATCCTTTAGCAGATACCCCTCTACAATTCCAAATTAAAATATTCATGAAAAAAATTATGATGGAAACAATTTCGAAAAAAAATTCCCTTAAAGAAAAGGATTCACTGAGCCTCATTTGGCTTGCTGTTGATGGCTTGAGCGTCCATCTCTACATTCTGGTAAGCGACTTCTCTGTTTTGGAGATCAAGTTCTTTCATGTTTTTGTCCTTCTTTGGTTTGGAGCTGGATTCGCTTGGGTCTGGAGATTTGTTCCCTTCTTCCTTACTGATCTCATTATTATACCCACCTCCCATGATACTAGTGATGAGCGCTTTAGTTGTATGATCTAAAGAGCCCCTTAGAAGGGTTGGTTGCACATACTCAGCTTTAGCAATCTCCTTGTTTAGGTAAGAAAATTGCCTCCAATATTCATCATGTATTTTTTCCTTGCCTTTCTGATTCTTTTGGGAAATTTCATAGCTGCTTTGGTGTGCTTCTATAATTTTATTTTTCTCCTGATTTATGGGGATGCTTTGGATGATCTTGGTCTTTTGACTGAACTGCTTGATTTGCTTAGCGGCGGGTGTTATTTTCTTACTTATTGCTGTATACTTTCCTCTAATGATAGGAATGGAACTTTTTTGCCTTTGTTGATTTTTTTGTATATGATGAGTATTTTCGCTTCTGAAATTCTGATCTACTGCTATTTTTTTGCTAGGTCCTGCTGGACATGCGTCCTTGTCATCTCCTGAATTAATAGCTTGGGTCTTATTCGAGAGTAACTCTTCAATAGAATGATTATCTTCTTGATTTGCCTCTGCAAGGATGTGGAATCTTGAATTTAGGAAACTTTCCTTCCTTTCCTTCTCCGCAGAATCAGCTTTGGTTTTATTCCTTCTTTGATATCTCTTCACAATCATCCATGGCCCAAAGGGGTTACCATTTTGCTCCTCATTAATACTTTTCTGATTGGTGGCCATATTTTGAGAAACTTGCTTGTTTTGGTGCCTAACTTCAAGTGTGATTGGTAGGTCATTCGTAATAATTGCTGCAAGATTTTCTTTCCTTTCTAGATTCAATTCCTGATTCTGTGTGTCCTGATTTGTCTCTTGACCATTAGGGGATTTCCGATGGCCAGAGCGGGTGCCCTCCGTCATCCCGGCGGCAGCTTCAGTGGCTGTTCCGATCATCCTCTCATTACAATACTCCATTCTGTGCCCATACTTACCGCAGTTGAAACAGATTTGGTGTAATCCTTCATAGATAATGTTGAACTCTTTGCCAAGGACTATGATAGTCGGAACCATCTTCTTTCGCAGATCAATTTCCACGCATATCCTTGCGAATTTTCCTGGAGAGTGTATGGAGGTGAGTTCATCCACTTTGAGCATTGTTCCGAAAGTTTTCCCAACTTTCCAGAGAAAGAATTTATTGTATAATTCCGCAGGTAGGTTGGGGATCCTAACCCATACTGCTACTTTCTGAATATCCGTCTCCTGTGGCAAGAAGAGTGGTCTCCACCTTTGCACCAAGAGATAATGATCAGCTATCATCCAAGGGCCTTCAAAGAGTGCATGTGCATAGTCATCTTGATCTGTGAACTTGACCAAGAAAAAGTTACCAGCTAGATCCATGACTCGTATCGCTCCTTTTTTCATCCATCTCCTCTGTACCCATCTATCAAGAGCTTGAAGGTTAAAGGTTTTTCCAAGTGGCTTAACAATCAGCGATAGTTTCCAAGGTCTACACCACTCGTCATACTCTTCTAGAGAGACCTCGATGTTGGGCTTAGGATCGAAGGGAACTTCATCGTCCATAGAAGAGTCCATAACTAAATCTTCTAAGTTATAGTCTTCTGAAACCATTTCTACAATCTCTTGTGGATTCAGTTTTCCGAAACCATTCTCCACTACCATATCACGGTAGGATATCTTAGGCTTCATGAATTTCTCTGAATCACCTTTGTTGTCGGTTTGATTTTTACCTTCAGTCTCCTTTTTCTGTTCTGGGGCGCCTCCTCCTTTTTCATGTTATCCATTACCTGTTCTTCTATGTTATTTTCATTCATCTTTACTTTTTTTGTACTCCTTGAGACTAAATCTTCTTCTTCCGGCGAACGTTTGTCGAGATCTGGAAGGAGGGAGTCAGAGCTCATTGAGAGAAAATTGTATCAATAAAAAAATTGTTACATTATATTATGCTCTACTTGATTGTATTGAACTTTTACTTTTATACGGCTAACTCATTACTTTGCCGTCATTGATCTAGTGTTTATGGTCTTTAGTAGAATCGTTTATAAAATCTGAAGGGTCATCAAGTAAAAACTATAAGATGTTGGCTTAATTATTAGTGTGGTTAGTACTAGCATAGTAGCATCAACTTCAATCATCCATTGCCAACACCAAGGTCTGCCATGGAGGGTCGTTGGCAACTTTGAAAAGGACATTACTCGAACCCAGCCCTTCCTTTGTCATTGCGGATGGTCAACTTGGTCGATAGCTCCGGTCATCACTCATCACCATGAAAGAAAATTGGACATTTTAGAGCAGCTTTAAATATTGCATCCATGAAATCAGATAGTGTAAAATCAAGGATATTGAACATCATTTGGAATCCTCAAGAGTCTAGCCTTTGGTACATTCCATGTTTAGAAAGAAAATAAATTATGATGTTATTATGTACAATCATCTTATATTTGTTATGATATAACGAGATGATTAAGAAAAATACCTTCAATTACCAAGCAACAACTTGTACAAAAAGTAACAATGTTGCCTTTTCTATAGGTCATAGAAACAAAGAACCATGCTATGATACACCCAACAAAACTTACTATATCATGCATTAAAGTAATCCAATGGTATGATTATTTGAATGATAATGGATGCTACTCTTTCATGGTTTAAATCTACACCATAGATTATCTTAATGCGTGATATACCAAGTCCAACCTAGTGACCTCTAGACGTTAAAACAAAAGTTTGTAAAATCAAACAAACATCAGAAACCCAAATAGAAAACTGTTGTTACAAAACGAGATGCCTGGCATGCGTACCTACGAAACAAAAGAGCACAAGACTTGTAAGTTGTGAATGTGAAGCTCAATGCAAAGATTATGGGAGGCATTGACCACCCCAACAAATCTCATCAGTTAAACCTTACAAACATTTATTATTGAAAAAGATGCATTCAGGAACAAAAGCTCAAGGCTGATCTAATATTATGGGCCTACTGAACTTTTCTACTTTAATATTTAATTTGCTATTAGAACATTGCATTTCCAAATCAAAGAACTGCCATCAATTTTTTTTCATATATTTCTTGTCATATGTGGACTCATAAACACTCCCTTTGTTCGTTTTTAATTGTCACTTACATGTTTTGGCACATCTGACAGATATATTGCTCCCAGGGTCTACTAGAATACGACAATGACAGATAAAATGGAATGGAGGGAGTAATTAGTGTATCTACAATGTTTCTCGGTTAATTCACATTGCAGAGACTTAACCATGGTACATATTTGTCCATTTGGACATGGTGAGATAGCTGTGATTTATTTTTATTGACATTGACTAACAAATATATTCATCCATAGGTTCATGCATATAAGATCAAACTGAGTTTGTATAAACCCAAAACTGATGTGATCCCTATTCTAGCCCCTGCTGCTGATGTAACTAAAAGTTTCAGCAGATTTCCTCAGCTACATTATCGAAATTTGAGGTGGGAAAAAAAGAACCGTAACAAAAACCAACCAATTGACTAGTAGTTTCCTACTAACATGACTTATGATTCATAACTTCTAAACTCTATATTGGATGCATTTCTATTATCATATTGATTAAGCAAAAATTAGATTTAAAGTGATTAATGACATATCATTTTAAGGTTCATAACATCTCATTTTACTATTCATATACCACAGATATGCAATCAATGATATTTTAACCTTTCAAGTCCATGTTTTATTCCTGGTAGAAAATAATAAGACAGTAACCAGGATCATGAAAAGAACCATCTCTCCAATAATTCAAGCCTAAAGCTGTTCTATTAGATGATAAACATGGCAAAAAAAGATTTCCACTACAAAAGCATTCAAAGATTATGATAAACTCACCATTCAAATGTTAGGCATTTAGTGTGTTTAAGAATCTTCCTTCAATTCATCAGAATCAGAATCACTTGCATTATAACCTAACATACATGCACCGGGCTAGAAACAGTCACAAAGAATTCCCAACAAAAAGAAAGATTCTATGCTGTCAGCAACAAAGGAGAGTTTTACCTGGATGCTTATCACCAACTTTCCAAACTGAAGATCTAACCCTCGACGCTCTAGTCAACCAAATTTTACCCTACATTCCCAAACCAATGACATCAGAACTTGAAACCAAAATTCAAAAACAGGTAAGCACTTTGATTCGATAGACTCCACAGACGTAGTTCACAATCCACAGAATCCACACACACTACAAAGTACAAACTATTCACATCCATTTCTTCAATTTCTCATGAAGTATAACAAGTCAGAAGTTGGACCAACAAATTTAAAAACACAAAACATTAAGTTTTAACACAAGGCTATTTAAGTCATTACACCCAACCATGATAAAGCATTCTATGCTGCTATTATAGATGTGTCCACAACTCCACATGAAGCATCCATTTAAGTGCATCTAATTGTGCATACCTAACTAAATAGGCAGTCATCTATTTATATATAACTCAGTCATTGAAATTATTTGACTCTTATCCCCACTATCTTAAAGTTATATAACATACAAGATTTGATTGCCTAATGGTGTATATGCATTATCAGCATCAAAATTAATCTCACTACTAAAATTAAGACCAATAGAGAATACTAATAGTTGTCTTACAATTTTTTCATAGTCACCAGCTGAAGATTCTAGTGTCAATTAACATGGACATTCTCAAATAGTAAAATACAACAGAACCTCAAACTCTTAACAGCTCAAGAAAGTCCGATGCAATGAAAATTGATTGAAAAGCATTATTAATTTGTAATAACTAATAAGCATGATATAAATAGAAGAAAGAACACACCTTTTGGTCATCTCTGGGAACACCATAACCACTGTAATACATCTGACCTACCAAGACCTGCATGTTTATGTCCCCAGCTTTAGCTTCTTTCAGAGTGTCTCTGAACCACCGTTTCACACAATCTGCAACAACCCCTGAAAGTGGCACACGCCCATTGCTCTCAATTCCACTGCTACTATCCATCTGCGATGATAACCCTTCTTAAAATCACTGCTAATGAGAGACTGAGAGAAAAGGGTTTCGTAAAGAAAAAGGTTGAATTTTTGGTAAACATGAAAAAAATCAAATAATGGGTATGTTTCAGATTGAGCTAAAACACTAAGAAATACAGTGCACAGAACTGCAAACTGGATTGCAAAGTTGTTACCTTTTGGTTTTGGAAGCTGTGTATGATGAGGTGATGCTATCTGAAGATCATGATTTGTGTGTCTTAGCAGATTGGAGAGAGAGAGAGATAGCAGCTACCGTTGAAGACTGGGCGGCGTATTAAGGTGCTGTTTTGTCAAACTACGTTGTTTCCACCTGTACACTACACTTGTTAATTAATTAATATTTGCATATTACATATAACCTATAACGGTTACTAATATATATAATTTTAAAAATATTTCATTTAAATATATAAATTATTTTAAAATTATATATATTAATAAATAAAATATTCATTTTATTGATATAAAAAATTCCTAACTTTTATGAGAATTTTTTAACTGCGTTTGAAAGGGAGATTAAGAGACTAGAATGGGAGATAGAGACTTAGAGTTTAAATTTGAATTAAGTCTCTATATTATATTATGTATTTGTGTTTGGTATAAAATATTTTATTATGTATTATGTATTATGTCTTATTATTTTGTTTAATTTAAAATAAATATAGAAATTGAAGGATAGATTTATAATTTAAAAAATTAAATGAATGTATTTTAATAAAAAATATTAATAAAATTTTAGTTTTTATCTCTAAAATTTCAGTCCCTTGTGTCTCTACTTTTTAAAAATATCGAAGGAATTAAAATTTTAGTTTCAATTTTTTACCATCAAATATAATACTGAATCTTAATTCTCTAGTCTTAATTTCAATTTCTCTAACCAAACGCTATTTAAAAGTGAAATTTTAAATTTGTTCCAACAAATTTTTAAATAATTATTTTAATTTTAAATAAAACTTCACAATCAAATAAAATACTTAAGTAAATTTAATCAAATTATTATAACTATTTTTTACCTACATTACCCTTCTTCGAAGTTTTAGATTAATAAGTTCGTAACGAAAAAGATGAATATTGTATAGCATTGTAATATTTCAAGAGCTATGAGTCCAATTCTTCAAGGATTTATTTATATTTTTTTTTTTTTAGAAATCTATAAGTGTTCATCGTAAAGTATAGTGTTTGCTAGAATTTATTTGATACTTTAATTTCTTTAAGAACTTATAAGTTAGAAAAAATTTCAAATGTTCTTGAAATATACTATTCCAATAAATTTAAATGTTGATTTCAATTATAAAAAATATATATAATATATTAATTAAAATTAATGATTAAAATTATTTAAATATTGGTATTTTAAAAATATTTAAAAAAATTTCTAAAATCACATTTATTCTATTTTAAAAAAATTAATTTGTTTCATAATTTAAATAATTATAACGACTTGAAATAAAGAGCTCAGTAATTATGTAATTTTAGTTTTTTTTAAAAAAAATTCTCTACATCCAAACAATTTTAGCATCTAAATTTATCCAAGTGATTTAGAATCACGCATTTTTTCTTCTTTTTCTTTCCCGCGTTTGTTTCAAATTCACGCATACATTATTTTTTTTTTCGCGCTTATTTCAAATTCACGCATACATTCTTCTTCTAATATCTAAAGATATTTAGGTTTTAATTTTTAATATTTTGAGCATATAACATATATATTTAATGTTTTTATATATTTAAAAATTAAAAAGATAAGTTAACTTTTTAATCAATATTATTATTTTAATGCATGATATATAATGATATATAATCCTCCCCCCCCCTTGAGATATATAAGTGTTTATGACTCGGATATATTGATTTTATTCACCAATTAGTATCTGTTCATAATTTATTTTGTTGAATTTGGGTATACAAATAATTTTTTTAAAAAGGGGAAATTAATAAAATTTTATAAAATTATATTAACAATAAACTATAAAAACCTATATCTCGAGCCCTTGATTCATATTTCCTGTAACTAGAATTAGATACTTAGTTTAAGTCAATTATTTTTTAAAATTACTCGAAGAGTTACTTAGTGAAAAATTAATTTAGAATAAACTTTGGATAGACACAAATTGATAAAATTGTAGTTTTTTGAGTAATACTCTAAATAGGTCCCAAGAAATTTACGATTCGACAGTTTTGTCTCCCACAAAATTTAACTAAAATTTTGACCCTGAGACCAGATACGTCCCCAAAATCGTTTGATCCGGTTAAAGTGGTGACGTGTCAGGTTAATTGTGACATGTCACCTCCAGGACATTTTGGTCCCCATCCACGCTGGACAAAACGATGTCGTATTGGAACCAGGGACAAAACGACGTCATTTCGGGGAGGACAAATTCGTCCCCACTTAGACAGAGAATGCAAACGGCGTCGTTTTCATGTGGGGGACCTATTTGCCTTATAATAATATCTTAGGAGACCTATTTGACCTATAATTTGTGATGTTAAAAGAAGTTAATATTTACTTCAACGCAAACCTTAAAAACATTGACATTGGTCTGTTTATTTATCAAAATGGTAACATAAACCTGAGAACCCAAACATGTTAACCACACAAATATTTGGCTTCAATAGCAACACAAATCAACTTAAGACAAAAGAAGGTTTATTTTCTTCAACATAAACTAAACGAAACTATTCTAGACAACATAAAGTCTTCCTCCAACATAACAAAAGGTGGTAACATAACTAAGATAACAACTTTCACACTAATTCTTAGAAGCATCATTTTTTGAAAGACTGGTTCAACCCTGGTGTTGGAATGAATTTGAACAACTTAGATATTGTGCCACTGGTTGCAACTGAAAATCTCATGGTCGAAATCTTAGTTAAATTTTGTGGGGGACAAAACTGTCGGATGGTAAATTTCTTGGGGACCTATTTAAGGTATTACTCTAATTTTTTTACCAATAAAAAAAAATATATGCAAGAAAATTTCGACACTTATGATTTACGTGAAAATAATTTTCAATGAGGTAAAAATTTGAGTTTGTGAAATATAAGGAGTATTGGATCATACTTGTGGAGCTAATAGCTTTTTTATTTATACCTCGAAAAAATTCGCTAACTCAATTATAAAAGTTGATAACATTTTTCTTCCTGTTCATATTGTGAGTTTTTAAACTCCATTGGTTTTTATGTTATCTTGATCTATAAGTGGTGTTAATTCTAAAACGGACTAAGGAAGAAACATATAATATTCTCAAGTTAAATAGTAGTTTGAACTGAATTTTTTTTTTTTTTACCAAAAATAAGGAGACTTAAACCTGCAATTTCTTAGTTGAATGGAGAAATTATGCTATTTGAACTGAATTTTACATGAAAAAGTTAACACTATATTTGGTTTAGGGGGAAATTGGAGGAAAAAAAAATAGTGGAAGGAAAATGAGTGAAAATTTTCATTTTTTTTTGTTTGGTTACCAAAGAAAATGAGAAGGAAAGAAAATTTTGGTGTGAGTTTCACTAAAAAGTTTTTTCATCAATTACAAGCAAAAAAAAAAAAAAGAAAAAAATGTTATCTTTGGTGTATTTACTATATTACCTCTAATTCTATTATTATTAATAATTGTCAATATAAATTTAGTTTTAATATTTTTAATACATTATTATAATAAAAATTCATATTTAAATATTATATATGTATTAGATAAATAATTTATAAAATTATAATATTTTATAATATTTAAAAAATATAATAAAATATAAATAAAAAAATATTTATACTTTATTTTATATGAATTATGAAAATTGGGTTGGATCACTCCAATTTGGATGCAAAATCAGGTAGGCTCCATCTGATTATGTGTTTTTTTTGTTTCTATTTCTTTTAAATTTATCATATATAAATTTTAGTATTAAAATTTTAATAGTTAGTAGAATTGAATTTTTATTGTTTAATTTAATTTGGTTATTTTTATAATTTAATTATATTAGTAATTAATTATTTAATATTATTTAAGATGTATTAAATGCCAATAAATTATAACTCAAATGATATAGTTTTGGATATTCATTTAAAAAGTTGGGGTTCAACCAAGAGGGGTCTAGCCAACAACAAGCCAACAAATATTTTTAAATTATATTCTATACTAATTAATTATCATTAATTAGTAGTTATTTAATTTTTTTTAAATGTAAAATTAATGATTATTAATTGTCTCTTCTTATTCTAATTCACTTTTTACCATTTATTACGCAAACCTTAATTTCTTTTTTCAAAAAAAATTTCGAACTCCAAAAAACAAAAACACCAAAACATAAGAAAAGGAATCATCCAAATCCTTAAAAAAAAAATCCAAAACATAGGAAAAAGAATCATCCAAAACTAATAAAAAAAAATCCAAATCCTAAGAAAAAAAATACAAAACATAAGAAAAAGAATAATCCAAAATGTAGAAAAATGAAACATAAAAAACTAGTTAAAAAATCATTCAAAACCAAATAGGAGGAGGAGGAGAAGAGCCGCAGGATGGCCGACGACAACGTCTTGGACGACATGGTGTGGACAGTGGAGGGACTCGCGGTGGTGCGTTGCAACGAGTGGAGGAGTCGCCATGGATTGGAGTAGTTGATCGCGCGTCGCGAATGGAAACCTGGTGGTGGCTGCATCGCGACGAATGGAGAGTCGCCGGGTGCGAGTGGCAAGCGATGGGAGTCACGAGCGGTGAGGGTGCGTCGGACGAGCAATGGGGAGTCGCAATGGAACGCGAGGAGGGTGAAGCAGAAACGCGATGGTGGCACAAGGACGGTGCAGCGGCGGCGCTAGCGGCGCGAGGACAAAACCGCGGTAGCCTGGAGCATTGGAAGAGAGATTAGGATTTGTGATTTTGTATGGTGAGTAGAAATGAGAACCAATTAGAGTAAGTTTTAATTCAAAAATATAATTAATGTCAATTAATCAAATTTTGAATTTAAAAGAATAATTTAAAATTAATGATTATTAATTGAGTGGTTCAATTCTTGGTTAATAAACACTTGACTCTCTGTATTTTTCTTTAAATTATAAATAAATATTATTTAATTTAAACTAATAAATACGAATTAACAAATTTAAATAATAACACTGAATTTTAAATTAAATACTATTATAATTTGAATTTAATATAATTTTAAACGTTACTATATTGAACATTAACAAATAACTAAATACTATGATTTGATTTGATTTGATTAGGATCATATCTAGGTTTTATTAACATAAGGTACGAGTTTAATTGGATATTAAATTTCATATAAATTGACAAATAAGTACCATGATTTGATTTGATTAGGATTATATCTACACTTTACTAATATAAAGTACTAGTTGAGCTATTGTATTTAATATTATTTCATTTTAATTCAAACACTATTTAATTTAAAATATAAGATGAAAAATATAAAAATAAAATGAAATTCAAACGAAAAATTTTAAATTCAAAAAATAAATTTTGATAGATCCACAAACTATTTCACATCATCGTTATTTCATCTCTATCTTTATATGGGTAGTAATTCACGTAAACAAATAATGAAATGGAAACTAATATTACACTAATGTCTTAAATGCAAACAAATTACATACATGTTTCCTTGCATATTTATATAAATCGAATTAACACTTTTTCAATATAAATCAAATCAATTAAATTTAAATTAGTAAAGTAGCTCATAGTAAATCAAATCAATGAGTTTTGATTTAAGGTTTATAGTAAATCGAATCAAAGTGCTTCGATTTAGAACCCATGTTAAATCGAATTGAGTAGATTCGATTTATAGAAAACGTAGCACATAGATAAATCGAATAAAGTAGATTCGATTTATTAGTTATGTGTCTATATAAACAATTCCAATTCACTTCTTTCGAATTATATTTTATAATTACTTTCATCCCCAAACCACATCCAAGAGAAAAAAAGTTAGGCAACACCACAAAATTCAAAATTGAAGACATAGAAGACGATCCGAATCATATCTATCAGTTAGACAGAGTTGTCCATATTACTGACAACATCAAGGTTAGTGAATAAAATTTATTTTCATCAGGATAGATCAGAAATATTAGTAATATTGAGTCGATTAGAGTATTTATTTATAAGCGATAGTTAGAATTTTTAAACTACAAATAGTAGTTAAAATAGTGTTTATAAATAACTGTTAGTTAGAATAGTGATTAGAAATTCGGTTAGAATTTATAAATTTTAAATATTAGATTAATTAGGAATTAGAATTTTAGTTAAAATTTAATTTAAATTACAAATGTCAGTGATAATAGTGATTTAAAATTGTAATATATTTTACATTAAAGTTCTTTTTATTAGAATTCTCCGTACATTAGTTTTTATTTTTTTGGATTTGTTGGAAATATGAGTATTGTAAAATTATTTGTTTGAGTTTAGAGTATTTTGTTTAAAAGGATATGCATTATTTAATGTTTGTTTAGTGAAGTGTTTTTATTAATTATTATGGTTGATAGAAAATTGTTAATTGTTTTGTTAATTATTATTTGCGGTGGTGAATTTTTGAATTATTTGAAAATGGAAAATGGAAAACGCTACCTTGTAAAGGCATAAAATGTTTTCTGTTTGAAACTAGAAAAAATGAAGTCCACGCTTACTATTTGAATTGTTTTAAAACTGAAATACTATTCACGCGTTCTTTCCAGGCGGTTACACAAGTATCGGGTGTAAGGAATTATAATTAATTAAAAAATAAAATATTAAATTTAACGGCTGAGAGATCACATGTTATGTGAATGACCACAAAACAAAAAGAGGAGGAGCATGGAGAGGAAGCAGGTGGGCATGAATGACATCCTCCCTCGGGAGCTCATTCGCCGAATCTTTCTAAGGGTACCCGCCAAAGACCTGTTTCGCCTCAGATTCGTTTCAAAACTTTGGCACTCTTTCATTTCCGATCCAGACTTTGCGGAATTGCATTACAACCTCTACTCTGCCGTATCTTCCCGTTCGTACTTATTGGTAAAAGACTATACTAGTGCTTACTGTGTTCACTTAGACAGGCTATTTGATGTTGCAGCAGCACCACCAACACTCAAAGAGGTATCTCTCCCTTCTAGGAAGAAGCCATATCCTCATTTTCGTCTCTTGGGATCCTGCCGAGGCTTTGTTCTCTTAAAGGAAAAACCAGATTTTCTTGTTATATGGAACCCAGTGACTGGATCCAGCAAAACAATATCTTACTCTCATATTAAGGTCCCGCGCGATGATTCAATTATTCGATATGGATTTGGTTTCGATGCATCACGAGATGACTATTTAATAGTTCTATCTTGGCATGATTACTACATCCAACACGGCTTAGTTTGCTTTTCGTTGAGAACCAATTCATGGATTGATCTCGATGCAGCACTCCCCGAAACCAGGGTTAGGTGGAAGCAGAAACTTTCTGCGTTGTTCTTACATGGCGCTATTCATTGGTTGTGTTACTCTAGTCGAGATCACATTGAAGATGGTATTCTTATCTTTGATTTGAAGGAAAGGAGTTTCTCAACGATATCTATGCCAACACAACTCGTAGGGTGTTACCCCATCTATCTCATCACACTAGGAGGTTGCCTAGCCTTGTATTCGGATGACAAGCATAAAACTGAGATATGGGTTATGAAAGAATATAAAGTACCGTCATCTTGGATTCTAATGTATGACATTCCTTATGGTAACAATTTGCCTCTATGCATGTCCAATGGAAGTGACATTATTGCGTTAAATTTTACTCCGCGGTATTGCAAGATAAGGTTTGCCAAATATAACGTCAGTGGAGAGCTTCTAAATTATTCTCCTCTGCCTCTTTCTGAATATTATTACTTCCATAGAAGTTTCTCTGTATATACAGGGAGTCTCTTTCCATTCCCCTGTGACATTAAGGATAGGGATAAGAAGAAGAAAACTGGTATGTAAACTATTCTCCTATGCTTTGCACCCTATATCTTTGTGATTAATGAAAAAGTACCAAGCAAGATGCATCATGCATAAATTTGCATTCAGAAATGAGATTTGACTATTGATGGTATGAAATTACAATTTATCATTAATCACTTTCTTGCTTCTTACAGTCCAGTCTTATGGTGAGGCTTAAGGTTTAGCTATGTTTTCATGTCTAAAGCCGTGACCTTTACCCGCTGATCTTCTTTGCAGGCCAAGAATGTTTTGAACAACGTGATGTTGCCGAAGATTAGAATGACAATGGGGTCAAATAAAGGAAGAGAATATGGAGCAAGCATATTAGTGAACAACGAACATACAGCCGAACAACTTAGAGTTTGGAAGTATGATTTTCTTTCCAAATTTCGCATTGTTAGGTATGCTGTGGACACTAATAACAGTCTTGTGTCTTTCTCCTTGGCTTCTATCCAAGTATCATTACAAAAAAGACTACTTAACTTACTAGCTCCTTCCATTTTCATTTTCATTTGGTTGTTTAATAGCTAGAGATGAGGTAATGAATGCTTAAATGTTAAAGAACAATCATATGTCAGAATCTGCTGTCTCCACATTGTATCTGAGACCTTTTCGCAGAACCATTTTTAATTCTATATCATAAAAACTAGTCATACGTTTGTATGAGAATTGAGAAGGATCTAAGTTAGTTTTATACTATCTGGTGTGAGGTGCTGCAAGGTGCATTGCCTTTTGGGATTTATAGCACACTGAGCATCAAGTTAATTTTGTTGAGATATTTAGTTTGAAATTTTTTGAAGTCAAAGTTATTAAAAAAACACTAAACTTTCTTTTTTACTACACTTGTTAAACAACTATTATTTTTTATTTTTTATCATTATGATGACGATTATTTTTTAAAATTATTTAATTTGCATATTACATATAACTATAAGGGATTTTATTGATATATATAATTTTAAAAATATTTATTTAAATATGTAAATTATTTTAAAATTACATATATTAATAAGTAAAATATTTATTTTATTGATACAAAAAAATTTTAACTTAATGAGAATTTTTTTTTTGCTGCGTTTGGAAGGAAGACTGTGACTCATATTGAAATTAAAAGACAAAGAGCCTAAGATTGAATTAAATCTCTATTTGTGTTTAAAATTGTCAAACTCGCGAATCTAAGTAAATTCGTGGAGTTGACTTACACTTGACTCGTAGACTCGATTTGTAAACTTATATGAATTTATCTGTTATGAATTATATATATATATATATATATATATATATATATATATATATATATATATATATATATATATAAACTATAGACATTTAAACTTAATCATTTTAAACTCAAAACACATAATAAATAAAAATAGTACATTAGTTCAACAATTACAACAAATACTTTAGAACACACATTTAAGTTCTTCATGATAAAATATCTAGTACAACATAAAACACAACAGAAAAGAATAACAATGCAATAATTATATATTCTAATAAACTAAAAATCTAAAATTGAAATCCTCTAATATCTTCATCTTCTATGACATCAACATCATCATTTTCAACATCTTCATCAGAAACATTATTTAGACCGGGATAAATAAATTCATAATTCAAACGTTCTGTAATAACTAACAAATAATTGTATTCAAAATAATTAAATTCAGAATTATTCCTAATAAAAATGCAGTAACAACTAACAACTATCACAGAATTAACTTAAGTTTAACAATGAATTAAGTAACAACTAACAAATAAAAAAACGCAGTAACAACTATCAACTATCACAGAATTAACTTAAGTTTAATAATGATTTAAGTAATTAACAATGAATTAACAACTATTGCAGAATTCAGTAACAAGTAACAACTATATATCACAGAAAACAGATCAAGTAAGAAATGGAAGTAATTAATTGTAAATTTTTTAAAACATACCTGAATAGAGAAGAGGTCCTCGGTGGTTATGTTGTTACTGTTGTGCAGTCAAACAAAGGGCGGCGGTGTGCGAACAGAAGATGGAAGCGCGGCGGACGGCAGATGAACACTGGCGACCAGCAATGCAACGAACGACAGCAGCACAAAGGATGGAAGATGCTCCACTTGAAGTGAAACCAAACAGAACAGACTCAACAAAAAATGAGAGCAGAGAGTAGGGAGCGACGGGGGCGTAGGTGAAAGATCGACGGCGGATGGCAGACAGCAGACGAATAGAGGTGAGAAATCACAGCAGAGAGAAAGAGAGAGAATGGCGGAGAGAGGGAGAGAAGAGTGAGTGACGAGCCAAAGCCATTAAGCGATTTTGATCGAGTTTCTACGAGTCTAGCCGAGTTTACTAAAAAACTCGCGATTTTGACCATCATTAAACTCACGAATTTGACAATTATGATTGTATGTGGTGTAAAATGTACTGATGTTTAATTTAAAATAAATATAGAAATTAAGTGGTAGATTTATAATTTAAAAAGTTAAATGAAAATATTTTTAATAAAAAATATTATTTAAATTTTAGTTTTTGTCTTTAAAATTTCAGTCTTTTATATCCCCATTTTTTAAAAAATATTAAAAAAATTAAAATTTTAGTTCTAGTCTCTTACCACCAAATACAATACTAAATCTTAATTCTTTAGTCTCCATCCCCTAACCTAACACTGCTATATTTAGGAATGAGGTTTTAAATTTATCCCAAATAATTTTTGAATGATTATCTTAATTTTAAATAAAACTCTACAACCAAATAAAATATTTAACCAAACTATTTTTCGCATCACACGCTTATTCGAAGTTTTAGATTTATAGATTCGATCGTAACAAAAAAGATGAATATTGGACAGCATTGTAATATTCCAAGACCTATGAGTCCAATTCTTCAAGGATTTATTTATATATTTTTTATCAAAAATCTATTAGTTCATCGTAAAGTGTTTGCTAGAATTTATTTGATACTTTAGTTTCTTTAAGAACTTAGAAAGAATTTCAAATGTTTTTGAAATATAGAATTCTAGTAAATTTAACTGTTGTTGTTAATTATAAATAATATATATAATATATTAATTAAAATTAACGATTAAAATTATTTGAATATTGATATTCTAAGAATATTTGAAACTTTTTTCTAAAATCTTATTTATTTTATTTTTAAAAAACCTAATTTCTTTCATAATTTAAATAATTAGAACGACTTAAAATAAAAAGTAATTATGCAATTTTAGTTCTTTTTCTTAAAAAAAAAATAGAATCCTAACTTATTATTTTAAGGGTAAAAAACGGAAATAAGTCAAGGGTGGAAAGAAATTACATGAATCAGCCAAATTGGAAATTGCTTCACGAATGAGCCAAAGCACATTACTATATAATTCGAACCAGCTTGGTTCGAACTACAATAACACATAATTCGAACCAGGGTAGCTCGAATAATGATGGAACACGTGATGAATGTAATTCGAACCTACATGGTTCGAACTAGAATTGAGAATAATTCGAACTAGGAGAGTTCGAATTACACATTTGGATGCTTCACCAAGTAATTCAAACCTAGTTGGTTCGAATTAGTCAAAGTTTGCCTCGAATAGTAATTCGAACTGGGCTGGTTCGAATTACAAAGGTTTCCGCTATATAAAGAGTTCGAATTAGCCTCATTCGAACCACATTTTCATTCTCATACACCCCACCAAATCCCAGAGAAAACGACCCAGATTTGATCCGACAAAGACTCGAACAGAATACTCAGCTGATGGGGGACGATCCGGAAAGGCTATATCGGTTGGACGGAGTTGCTCATATAGCCGGGGTCATCAACGACGAGGTTAGTTGATAGAAAACTTTGTGCTAGCGGTTTATCTAAGTTAGTGGTTTTGCATGTGGTTTTAGTGGCGGTTTATGTTAGCAGTTTATCCTAGTGGTATTGCAAGTGGTTTGTTTGAGAGGTTTTGCATGCAGTTTAGTTGGTAGTTTAGTTGGTGGTTTATTTATGTTAGTGATTTTTGTTAGTTGTTTAGCATGCGGTTTTAGTTGGTGGTTTATTTATGTTAGTGGTTTTTGTTAGTTGTTTAGCATGCGGTTTTAGTTGGTGGTTTTATGTTAGTGGTTTTGTATGCGGTTTTGTTGATGGTTTATGATGGCGGTTTATTTTGGTGGTATTGGAAGTGGTTTATTATGTGATTTTGTGTGCGGTTTATGATAGTGATTTTGCATGTGGTTTTCGTAAGTGGATTTGTATGCGGTTTATGTTAGCAGTTTGAGCATGTGGTTTTGCAGCCGGTTTGTTATATTGGTTTTGCATGTAGATTCTGTTAGTGGTTTCCATTAGTGGTTTCTGGTGTTGGTTATTTTTGTCACTGGTATTCTACGTGGTTCTAATAATGCGGTGCATGTAATGCGCAGCCACAGCGATGCATCAGGAGCATGCGGCGGCAGCAGGGCATGCGACTCGATGAGCGGTATGTTCCGTACTTGCAGATGGCCGGATTATACCATCTTGCGAGGCTGAACGATAGATGGTTCCGGTTAGATGAGCCCCTTGTCAGTGCCTTCGTCGAGCGGTGGCGTCCGAAGATGCACACCTTCCATATGCCGTTCAGAGAGTCCACGATCACACTTCAGGACGTGGCGTACCAGTTGGGGTTGCCAGTGGACGAGCGTTATGTCAGCGGTTGCCTTACAGATTTCCAGATATACATCCAGGGTGGCCGTCCAGCTTGGGTGTGGTTCGAGGAGTTGCTTGGAGTGATTCCTCCTCTGAGCTAGGTTCAGAAGTTCGCAGTAAACTGCACTTGGTTCCAGGAGATTTTTGGAGAGTGCCCTGAGGGAGCCGATGAGGAGACTGTGCGACGCTTTGCTCGACTAGTGCGAATGCAACAGGGAGTATGTTGGAGTTCCCGTCCTGTGCAATCACGACAAGCAACGTTCCCCCATACTTACCATACAGATGTGTGCCGTCAATACTAACCAGCGGCTTGCAATGATGGAATGCCTCGATACACGGTGAAAACGTCCAGAACAGTCTGTGAAAATAAGCTTGAGACTCGTCTAGCTGTCCACCAACTCGAACAGGGCTCATCCTAAGGACTGCAACAGTACCAGGCATCGTCAACTAGACTCCTAACACCCACCTGGGGAGCTCATTGTACGACTCATCCCAGTCACCATAGATGAGGGCAATAGCCTTCTGCTTCGCCAACCAGACTCTCCTGTACGTCGGCCTAAACCCAAAGTGTGCGGTCGTGGCATTTAGGAGCACCTTGATGCTGACGGATGCATCAGCCCTAACCATTGGCATAATGAATGCCGATATCACATGATAATCCAAACTCCTGTGGTCGCTGGAGATGGAGGTGGCAAGACAGGTATGAGGTCTATTGTACCGTTTGACCTCCCAAATGCCCTTGCGCTGCCGGAGACTCAGCCGAATCAACCATGTGCACCCATTCCCGAACTCAGAACACTTGCCCACATACCGGCGATAGTCAGACTCCACTACCTTGTACTGTACCCCTCGGTGGATGCTGTAAGTCTTCACACTTAACAGGGCCTCATCTTTATCCTGAAATTGCTAACCAACCTGGAACTCTGTCAGACCAGCAGTCCCTTCCGCATGTCTAGCTCCAAATCCAGCAGGCTGCCCAGAAACCCCCTCCTGCCTCATGGCATCCAAGTCCAAAGAGGAAAAATGTGGTGGATACTGCTGTGTGCCAGAGCTAGAACCACCTCCCGCCCCGGCAGGCTCACTCGCTCCAATATCATTGCCACTGTCATCATCAATCATATCCGGCTCGACATCATCGTCCTCTGGATCACCCAGCAATCCCTCTTCAACCCCAGGCGGTGCAACGCACTGTAAAGAGGTCGGCAGAAATTCTCCTGTTCCGACCTCGTCGCCTACACTGCCATTGAGATCAACAGCGAACGAAGGGGAGGCGACAGGTTGGACGGGTGGCTCGTACGCAGGGACGGAAGAAGAAGCAACGGCAGGTATGGAGCTAGAACCGGCTGCCGTGGCTAAAGTGGTGGTATTCCGGTTCGAACCCCCTAAGCTGGATACCACATCAACCAACTTTGCCAACAGTTCTGGTGTCCTCACTTCTGGAAACTGCCGGCGACAATGAAACATGACCTGCAAGTCCTCATCACTCCCGATCGTGAAACAATCATACTTCATGGTTTCCTGGAGCACCGTGATTGGAATGCGATAGAAAAACTTCTTAACCCGCTTCGCATCTTCCAGACCAAGTTTCAGCAGTACAGACCTAACAAGGTCATCATAGCTCGTCGTAGGCCTCACGATAATACAGAGAGGATCCTTATGGGTGAACTTCACACCGGAACGAGTTTTCCTCTTAATCGATCCTTTGTGGTAAACCAACACTACAAAACTCTCCTCACTAGCCATCTTACCCCTCTAATGAGAGCAACTCACGTTTACAACCATATATATACAGGTCTGGTGCTCACTAATTCGAACCAGCCTAGTTCGAAATATGGTTTGTGTAATTCGAACCAACCTGGTTCGATTACTTTGGGAAGCTTCCACTCATATAATTCGAACTCATCTAGTTCGAATTATGTATGTTCTTAGTTCGAACCAATCTAGTTCGAATTAGTCTGAATTTCGCTAAACAATTCGAGCTAATTCGGTTCGAATTATATACAAAGGCAATTCGAACTAAGCTGGTTCGAATTGCATAGAGAAGTGCTTTGGTTGATTGATGAAGTAATTTTCAACTTGGCGGATTTACGTAATTTCTGGCCTCCCTTAACTTATTTCTGTTTTTTACCCTTATTTTAATATCCTTCTAATATCTAAAGAAATTTAAGTTTTTATTTTTAATATTTTAAGCATATAATATATATATTTAATTTTTTTGCATATTTAAAAATTAAAAAGATAAATTAACTTTCTAATCAATATTCTTATTTTAGTGCATGATATATATATGAGTAAAGTATCATTTTTGTCCCCAACGTTTGGGGTAAGTACTATTTATGTCCCTAACGTTTAAATCGTCCTATTTGTATCCTTAACGTTTATAAAAGTGATTCAATGTTATCCTACTATCAATTATACTAACAAATCAGATTATATTTTTCAATTATTCTCAATTAGGTCTCACTTGGATGTGTTCGATTTTAATATTATACCCACTATTTGTGTTTAGATTCAATTATGTCCCTAGAAAAGTGAATTATGTAAATGTTGTAGGAATTAGTTTCAACATTTGATGAGCTATTTTTCGGAGTATATCATCGATTCTATCCCAGACATTTGTATTCTAACTTCAAGAAGAGATTTTTAAAACTCAAACTAAAGCGCTCATGATGTGTAATTGACGACAGGATAACATTGAATCACTTTTACAAACGTTAGGGATACAAATAGAACGATTTAAACGTTAGGGACACAAATAAGATTTACCCCAAAC
This sequence comes from Arachis hypogaea, assembly GCF_003086295.3. Taxonomy (NCBI): domain Eukaryota; kingdom Viridiplantae; phylum Streptophyta; class Magnoliopsida; order Fabales; family Fabaceae; genus Arachis; species Arachis hypogaea. The sequence goes on along the minus strand of NC_092049.1, from coordinate 132,740,406 downwards.
GTTAGAGACAAAAACGATACTTTACTATATATATATATATATTTTTTTTTTTTCCCTTTTAGATATAGGTGTTAAGGACTCGAATTTATTGATTTTTTTTTACCAATTAGGATCTGTCCATAATTTATTTTGTTGAGTTTGGGTGGACTTTGAGTTAAAATAATTTTTTTTAAAGGAAAAACTAATAAAATTTTATAAAATTATATTAATAATAAACTAAAAAAATTTATATCTGGAACCCTTGATTTATATTTCATGTAACTAAAGTTAGATACTTAGTTTAAGTTAATTATTTTTTAAAATTATTCGAAGAGTTACTTAGTGAAAAATTAATTTAGAGTAAACTTTGGATAGATACAAATTGGTAAGGTGGTAGCTTCTTTGATCGACAGAAAAAGTATATGTACGGAGACTTCGACCTTTTTTAATTTCTGCAAATATTTTTGTCTGTAACTATTGAAAAATATTTTTAAGTAGTTTCTGACATTTTTAAAAGTTAGACCGATCAATCTCTCCATTCAAATAACAGAAAAATCTGACGTGGCTCCCGTAATGCTTGTCACGTGTATGTGTGTGTCACGCGTACGCGTCGTTATGAATTCAGCAAATTCTCATTTTTTTTTATAATTCTCCATTTTACATGTTTTTTTTCCATTTCTTTTAAGTCATTCTTGTCTTCAAAACTTTAAATCACTCAAACAAATATATCAAGACATCGAATGAAAGAAAAATAAATTAAATTATGGTAAATCTAATAAAAATATTGTAGTCATTTTTTATAAAACAAATCTTCCTTCAATTAATTTGCCTTCTACTATTAAATTTTCAAGAGAAAATTAATTTATATGTATTACGAAGGAGAGAAAGAAAAAATGTATTTAAAGCGGATACGGGAGAACATTAAGAGAAATGGTGAAAACTAATCACCAATTATACGATATGATTCTGAAATTAGGACTTTTTTTTTAGTGGTAAAACTAGCTTAGTGATTTACTTATTCTGAAATTAAGTTTTAAATTTATTGAAAACCAAAATACAAATTATAAAATTCTAAAATGTATGCAACTCAAATTACTCTACTTAACTAAATAAAATATGAAATGCAAAATTGATTTTATTTATAATTTTATTAAAAATACAACTTAAAGAAGAAAAGTGATTGAATGCATGTTATTGTAGTACTGGTAATATATATGGAAATAGATTTTCTTAAATTTTTTTGGTAAGATGTAATTTTTTATCGTTTAATATTTTTATTTTTTAATTTTATTTAAAAAATATAAAATGAAGAACCACGTTAAATTTATACTAAAATCAACTATTAAAATTAGTCATTAATATAAAATACACATAAAAATATAAAATACACATAAAAAATTAGTGAAACTATATATATATATTTTTACATAAATATATGATGACTGATTTTAGTGTACAAATAGCTTTTTTATAAAATGAGAGATCATACTTTATTTTTAGGGCAATTTACGCATCTAAATTGTTTGACCCCTAATATTACGCAAATACATTGTTTCCAAATTTAATACGCAAATGCATTGTTTCACTATTTTATGTAAACCGCTACTGGCAGTAGCGGTTTACAGATGTGCATAAACCGCTACAACCAGCCGCAGTTTATGTGTGTGAGTGTGTGAGTGTAAACCGCTGCTGCCAGCAGCGGTTTACGTGCGTGTGTATGTGAGTGTAAACCGCTACTGGCAGTAGCGGTTTACGTGCGTGTGTATGTGACTGTAAACCGCTACTGGCAGTAGTGGTTTACGTGCGTGTGTGAGTGTACGTGTATGTGTGTATACTATTTAAATAATATTATAAATAAAAAATTTAATTTATCATTTCACAATATAATTTAAAAAATATAAATATGCATCTAATAAATTTTTTATTTGTATTTATTATTAGAAGTGAGACCAAATTACAAATAAAAAAATACAGTCTTCAAAGTATTGAATTATATAAAGCAAGACTAATTTTTTTTATTCTCATCTCTTTTAAAATTTATAAATAATAAAATAATTTATTTTTAGCCAAAAGTTTACTAAATTATATATTTTACTCTTTAAAAATCACTTCATTCCCTTTTATTTATATCAACCATACAAAGGAGATTGGAGAGTTTGGAAAATGGGTTGTGTTCTTTGCTGCTGATTTGCATTTGAGGTTCTAGCTAAATGATTTTTTTTATTTGTGCAACTTTGTTGTCTTATACCAAAAAATAAAAATTATTTGTATTTTACAGTTGATTAATTAGATAAATAATAGTGATAGCATCATAATTTTGATGACTAAAATAAAAAATATAAATATGCATGTAATAATTTTTTATTTGTATTTATTATTAAAATGAGATTAAATAGCAAATCAAAGAGTGAGTGTTCACAGAGTACTAAAATATATAAACTAAGACTAAATTTTTTTTTATCTTCATCCCTTCTAAAACTCATGAATGATAAAATAATTTATTTTTAGTAAAAAATTCACTAAAGCATACACTTTTTCTTTAAAAATTACTTCATTTTTTATCCATATAAATCATATGATTGCAAAAAATATATACTCCTTTTTCTTTCTCTCAATTTTTTTGTAACTTAATTTAGCATAAACAAACATTTTTTCTAATCAACGTAAACCGCTAGAGGAACACAGAAACCGCTAAATTAAGTTACAAAAAAATTGAGAGAAAGAAAACGGAGTATATATTTTTTGCAATCATATGATTTATATGGATAAAAAATGAAGTAATTTTTAAAGAAAAAGTGTATGCTTTAGTGAATTTTTTACTAAAAATAAATTATTTTATCATTCATGAGTTTTAGAAGGGATGAAGATAAAAAAAAAATTAGTCTTAGTTTATATATTTTAGTACTTTGTGAGTACTCACTCTTTGATTTGCTATTTAATCTCATTTTAATAATAAATACAAATAAAAAATTTATTACATGCATATTTATATTTTTTAAATTATATTGTGAAATGATAAATTAAATTTTTTATTTATAATATTATTTAAATAGTATACACACATGCACGTAAACCGCTGCTGCCAGTAGCGGTTTACACTCACACACACGCACGTAAACTGCTGCTGGCAGCAGCGGTTTACACTCACACACTCACACACATAAACCGCTACTGCCAGTAGCGGTTTACATAAAATAGTGAAACAATGCATTTGCGTATTAAATTTGGAAACAATGTATTTGCGTAATATTGAAGGTCAAACAATTTAGATGCGTAAATTGCCCTTATTTTTATAAGATTGATTACAGAAATATATAAAGGTGTTTGTTATGATGCCTAAAAATTATTGTTTAATTGGTGAAAAAAGTTAAATAATAAAAATTAAAAAAACTTAAATATTTAAAATTATTATAAAAATTAAGTTAAACAAAAAGTTAAACATTAAATAAAAGATACCATAAAATTGACCATATATAAAATGAGGGCAAGTGCTATCATGTAGATAAAAAATATTATCTCCATGTATAGATGACACATGTAGGTTTATAATGAAACTAACTTATAGTGCATTCTACTGAAGGGAAACAAATTTCTTAACAATGGACCTTACTAAAAAGTAGACTTATAGCTAGTATATGATATCACACGTATAATCGTCATTAGGATTGATGAAAAATAATTAAGTGTATAACTTTTTTTTTCCTTATTTTGGGCCTGGATACTTAAGTTGTTAAAAATTTTAATAAAAAATTAAAGAAAAAAAAAACAACTATTGTAGAGGAAGAAAAATTGAAAACGGCGTCGTTCTCCAACACCTTTTTCCCTACCGCATCCCTTAATAAATTCCCTAATCTATTATGTGATTACCGACCCCTGTCGTAAAGCCTCAAGTAACGTCTCTCTCTATCGCCGGCGACAAAAGCAGCAGGTCCCAGAGTTGTTGTCGTCGTCGTCGCTCTTTGTCTGTCACCGTTAAGCACTCAGTCGTGTGCCTTCTGTTCGGTATCTTCCCTAGAAGCAGCACATCCTGGAGTAGGACGTCAATATCGTATGCTTGCATGGAGTCTCGTCGACAGCAGCTGATCCCCGATGTGCTTAGTTCCAACAAATTTTTCTAATATTTGTTGCTGAATTGTGTCGCTGTAATTCATCTATGCAACTTCATTTTGGTTGCTGAAAGTTGATGTTGTTGCTAAAATATGATTGATTTAATTTATTTTTTGTCGCTGAAAATAATGACTGAGTGGAATTTTGTATTGGTTATCATGACTCATGACTGAACCTTGAAGCTGTTGCTAAGTTGAAAAATTTATATGAAAATATTTTAGTTGCTGCACCTTTATAGCACGTCACCTCTCTATAACTGATGGGCATAACACATTCTGGATCTCCATAACTAAAAATTTTTGCCACAATTCACTTCAACAATTTTTTATCCCGCTACAAAGAATAAATCAAATAAAAAATTAACTATAACTTAATTATAGAGTTATAAGTAATAAAAGGTTATAATAGTCTAAAATAATATTAAATAAAACAGTATTAAAAGTACTATAAAGTATGGATTCTAATTTCATTTTATTTTATTTTTGTATAGTTTTGTAAAATCAATCATTATAAAGTTTATGTATTGTATTTTATTGTAATTCTCTTGTAATATAAACGATTCATCATTGATCTTATTAGTGAATTAGTGAGCTAACCACTAGACCAACTCAACTACAAGGCGGGATTCGAACCTCCGACATTTACTTAAGCGAACTAGTGAGCTAACACTAGATCAACTCAACTTAGTTGTGTGGTTCTAGTTTATTATGATTATTGTTATTATTTTTTTATAAACGGAATTGTTTTTTTTTTTTTTTTTTTTTTTTTTATTTTTTTTACCAAAGATAGGAGACTCGAACCCGCAACCTCTTAATTGAGTATGGGGAGACTATGCCATTTGAGCTATTACTCATTGGCTATAAACTCAAATGGCATAGACTCTCCATACTCAATTAAAAGGTTGCAGGTTCGAGTTTCCTATCTTCCAAATATTTTTTTTTTATAAATGGAATTGTTAGTCCCATTAGATAGAGCAAATTAAACAAAAATTAGCCATAAATGATAGTACTGAAAAATTATACGACACCAAAAAAGAACATTAAAAGTGCTAAAAAAAAACTATACAAAAACATACTAAAAAATACCAAAAAGAAAATATGCTTAAAAAAAATTATATTATAATTTAATGTCATATTTTTTATTAATTATCTTTTTAAAAATAATTTTAATTTTTTAATTAATATTATTCGAATAATATAACATTCATTATAAATTATGTTGATATAAACTTACTTCTATTCAAAATTAATTTTGTAAAATTAAATTCATAGACCCTAAATAGGATTTATAATTTAGGGTTTAACTTCACATTCATTAACCCACACAACAAATCAATTCTATAAACTCATCAACCAAAATCAATTTTATGAACACATCACTCTTTGCACATTATAACTGGAACCAATCCACGTTGTAAGCCTAAATTTATTACAATGTCAATAAATTCATAATCCTCTCAATGCCACAAGGCTCACAACACAAGCAAGATGTACCTTTAAGTCCCAAAAAAAAAAAAAAAAGTAACGCATACCTTTTACAGTTCTACACCTGGTCTAACGTCTAAAAAAATTAACTTAATATTTCTTATTAGTAAACTAAACCTAAAAAGTTAAACAAACCTACTAATTTCAATAATGACCTAAGCTTACTTTGATTTTGTCCTTTTACACGGCTACTTTTTAGACCTACCACAATAGGATCTCATATGAAGCCGCCAATGTCCTCTGCATGTGTAAATACAAGTTCCAATCTACACAGTAACAAAATCCTAAAATGAGAGATCACATGTTATGTGAATTGTCACAACTGACAACCCTAACCACAAAACAAAAAGAGAAGGAGCATGGAGAGGAATCAGCTGGGCATGAATGACATCCTCCCTCAGGAGCTCATTGACCGAATCTTTCTAAGGGTACCCGCCAAAGACCTGTTTCGCCTCAGATTCGTTTCAAAACTTTGGCACTCTTTCATTTCCGATCGACACTTTGCGGAATCGCATTACAACTTCCACTCCGCATCTTCCCGTTCGCTCTTCTTGGTAAAAGACTATACTAATGCTTGCTGTGTTCCCTTAGACACGCTATTTGATGTTGCAGCAGCACCACCAACATTCAAAGAGGTATCTCTCCCTTCCAGGAAGACGCCATATTCTCTTTTTAGTCTCTTGGGATCCTGCAGAGGTTTTCTTCTCTTAGAGGAAAAACCAGCTAATTTTCTTGTTATATGGAATCCACTGACCGGATCCAGCAAAACAATATCTTACTCTCATATCGCCTCAGAGATCCAGCCCGATGATGCATTTCGATATGGATTTGGTTTCGATGCATCACGTGATGACTATTTAATAGTTCTATCTTGGCTTGATAACTACAACCAACACCGCTTAGTTTGCTTTTCGTTGAGAACCAATTCATGGATTAATCTCGATGCAGCACTCCCCAAACCCCTGGGTAGGTGGAAGCAGCGGAAACGTTCTGATTTGTTCTTACATGGTGCTATTCATTGGTTGTGTTGTTCTAGTGAAGATTACATTGATGATGATATTCTTATCTTTGATTTGAAGGAGAGGAGTTTCTCAAAGATATCTATACCAAAACAACTCGTAGGGTGTTACCCCATCTATCTCATCACACTAGGAGGGTGCCTAGCCTTGTGTTCGGATGACAAGCATAAAACTGAGATATGGGTTATGAAAGAATATAAAGTGCCGTCATCTTGGATTTTAATGTATAAGATTCCTTATGGTAACAATGTGCCTATATGCATGTCCAATGGAAGTGACATTATTGCGCTAAATTGTACTATGCGGTATTCCAAGTTAAGATTTGTCAAATATAACGTCAATGGAGAGCTTCTAAATTATTCTCCTCTACCTTTTTCTGAATATAAATACTTCTATAGAAGTTCCTGTGTATACACAGAGAGTCTCTTTCCATTTCCGGGTGACATTAAGGATAGGAATAAGAAGAATAAAACTGGTATGTAAACTATTCTCCTATGCTTTGCACCCTATTATACCTGTTTCTTTCTATTGCTTTGTGATTAATGAAAAAAGTACCAAGCAAGATGCATCATGCATAAAGTTGCATTCAGATATGAGATTTGACTATTGATGGTATGAAATTACAATTTATCATTAATCCATAAGGTTTAGCTATGTTTTCATGTCTAAAGCCGTGACCTTTACCCGCCGATCTTCTTTGCAGGCCAAGAATGTTTTGAACAACATGATGATGTTGTCAAAGATTAGAATGACAATGGGGTCAAATAAAGGAAGAGAATATGGAGCAAGCATATTAGTGAACAACGAACATACAACCGAACAACTTAGAGTTTGGAAGTATGATTTTCTTTTCAAATTTCGCATTGTTAGCTATGCTGTGGACACTAATAACAGTCTTGTGTAGCTGTTTCTTTCCCTGTTTCTCCTTGGCTTCTATCCAAGTATCACTACAAAAAAGACTACTTAACTTACTAGCTCCTTCCATTTTCATTTTCATCTGGTTGTTTAATAGCTTAAATGTTAAAGAACAATCATGTCAGAATCTGCTGTCTCCGCATTGCTATTGATCCTTGTATCTGAGGCCATTTCACAGAACCATTTTTAATTCTATATCATAAAAAATAGTCATACTTTTGTATGAGAAGAATCTAAGTTAGTTTTACACTATCTGGTGTGAGGTGCTGCAAGGTGCATTGGCTTTTGGGATTTATAGCACACTGAGCATCAAGTTAATTTTGTTGGGATCTTAAGTTGAAATTTTTTGAAGTTAAAAAGTTCTTAAAAAACACTAAACTTTCTTTTTTCCTCTCCTTGGGTGTAGGGAGAAAATGTCTTTTTTGTTATATATCTTTTTCTATATGATCTTCTTGTTTGGGGAAATTTACATAGATGCTTTTCTTCAATTTTCTTCTTGTCCTACTAAGATATATGAATCAATATCTTGATTAAATGGCTACATATTCTGATGCAAGAGTAGAGCATTTTATTTGTGGTTTCAAGAGCTATAGATGAGGTGGCGAATTCTAAAAATGTTACATAAAAACTATTTTAGTGTGTGAAGGGTAAAATTGGACCTGCCTTTGACCAAAAAAACTCCATAGAAAATGCATGTTCACTCACGATTCCAACTTATGATTATCATTTGTTAGCTAATTTTTATTAAGGGGAGTGCTAGGAAACAATGAAAATTTTGAACAACATGAACAACCACCAATCAAATAAAAATACACTACATCCTAATTTAATGCTACTAATTAAATTTATTCTTTTAACCCTATTAATTCACATTGTTTACACATTGTTCAAAAATCTTGTTTGTTACCTATACTTTTCCTTTTATTAAAAGGTGTTTGATTCGGTAGGACAATAAATTTATACATACCATTATAATAAAAATATGGATAAATTAAAACATATCATGTAGATTATATTTTTTACGTCAATAATTAATTTTTTTAAATATATATCATATCAATGATTTTACTAAATCATCCTTATACTTTAATAAAAATAAAAATAAATTTTATTTAATTTTCATAAAAAGACTTAAATATCTTTTTTTTTATATTGAACAAAAACAACCCTAATTCTTTAATTTAATCAAAATTCAATTAACTTTAGTTTTATAATTTTAACTCTGAATCAATTTAAAAATCAAAACCAAAATATATTTCATTATTCATATACACTAAAAAATTGCTTTGTTTATCATGAACCTTAATTTAATTTCTCCTACCCCCTTCATATATATCAAAAAGAAAAATATATCTAAAAAATTGTTCTTCTTCTTTATACCAATCTACTGATAAAGAGCAACCTTACCCCTAATCTCTATTGATTAATGAAACACTCATCCATACCTTCTTATTTTGAGTACATTTATACATAAAAAAAAAGAGTTGAAATAGCAAAACCGATAAAAATAATGATGATTTTTATAATTTTGTGTGGCTATTTATATATAGAAGACCAGAAGACCATAATTATCTAACAAAATTAATTTTATTTATTGCATTCAATTTGAATAAGTAAAAAATCATCTTATTTTAATTTAGTCCTTAATTCACATGATTTAAATTTAGCTCAATAAATATAATTTAATTTGATTTAATTATCAGTGAAAAATATCTCGAGAACCTATTTTATATAAATTTATTATTTTAATGATTAATTAATTAATCTAATTAATTAATTAATACAGATAATTAGTATAATTAATTTGATTTAATAAATAAAAAAATAAATTAAAAAATACTAACAGAACATTAAAAGAAATAAATTAAAAAATACTACTAAATCACATTAATATAAATTATAATAAATTATGTAATAGTTAAATATATAATAAATCAATTAGTTGATGTAGTTAATTTATCATAGCTCAAATGACATAGTCTCTTCATACTCAATTAAGAAATTACGGGTTCAAGTTTCCTATATTTGGTAAAAAAAAAAATTTATCATAATAAATTATATTTAAATCCAAATGATATTGTCCTTAGCAATCGCACCAAGCTACAAGAAGTAAGTAATAATCATGTGATGCATCATAACCAAATCCATGCAGATACACATCGTAGGCAATCCTACGGCCATGGGGCTTACTTCGATGAACAATATGAGAGTAGGATATTCTTTTGCTGGATGTCAGTGGGTTCCATAAACCAAGTAAGCCATAGTGTCGTTTTTCATGAAGAAGCATGCGTTGGTGGCAGCGGAATAGTGGTGAAAATGCAATTCAGCAAAGTCACGATCAGAAATGAGAGAGCAACACAGCTTGAAAACACACCTGAGACGAGTGAGATGTCTGATTGGCACCCGCAGAAGGATTCTTGTGAATCAGGTTAAGAGGGAGGATGTCGTGGATGCTCTTGCTTTTGTCATTCATCATTTTTTCCATGGTGAATTCCTCTTTTGCTTTGTTCACTGTGTGCTTCAGCCTCTTCTTCTTATGCATGCTTGGATTGTTGAGCTTTTCGCAATTCATATACCAATTCACTCAACTCCGGTTCCCGGGACTTGAAATTGCCTTGAAAACCTAAAACTAAAAGGGAAAGGGTTAGTTTTGGATTGGCTATTGAAAAAAAAAGTTTTCTTCTTAATGGGTCCATAAAAAATATCGTATCGATATTTTTTTCCAAAAAAATTTTATTAGGTAAGTTTCTGTATTCAAAAATGCTACTTATTCTTTAAAAATTAGAGTTTAGCACATCTACATAACATTTATTTTACAAAACTCTCAATCATACATAGTTGTGCAAGTAGAATTATCTCAGACGAAGAAGGATTGTGGCGGTGGAGGAGACCTAGAACGAAAGAGGCGTGCGGGGGTGCTGCGGGTTGCCTATGGAACTGCGCATCGCGGATGGAGAAGTTCTTCGCAGGGGGAGGGGGAGCTCGTCGCGGGAGAAGGTGCGCGGTCCTGGAGAAGACGAACTTGGCAAGGAGGGGAGGCGCTGCAGCTCTAAATTTGTAGAGAGGTGACTAGTTAAAATCTATATTCAAAAGAATATTTAGAATTTTATTTATTATGTGTTAGTGTTAGGAAGATTTAAATTTTAAATTTTAATTTAGTTATTCTTTTTTTTTAGATTTGTTTTTAAATTAAAAAAATACTAAACATATTTGAATGTGTTTGTTTTAGTTTTTTTTAAATTAATATTAAAAAAACTAAATAAATGACAATATTTATAGAATATTTAGTTGTACTATTTTAAATTTTATAAAAGTAAAATATATAAGTTCTACCTTTAAGAAGTTATTTTGGAAAGCGTACAAAATAGTAAAGTTAGATTTATTTAATATTCTTATTTAATTCGGTAACAAATTACTCTAAATTAAAATTTGTTATTCAAAGTAGTAGAAGTTATTTTATTTTTTTTTTTTTGAATTATGAAAAGTCACTGTACGCTTGTTTAGCATTATTTTAAAAAAAACTTTTAACTTCTCCAAAAAGTTAATTCAAAGTTTTTTGAAAAAGTAGAAATATATGACTTTTGCGCTCTTCGAGAAGTCATTCTATCATTTCCGTAAAAAAACATCTCAAAATAAAAAAATCTACTTTCATTCTTGGCTCCCCATCACCATTTTCATCCAAGGTTCTATCAGCTGCTAGAAGTATTGGCCTTCTACCATCATTTTCATGTAATGATTTATCTGCTGAAAATATTAACCATCTACCACCATTTTAAAATAATATTCCATCTGAACCACCTATTGCATATATTCCTTCTAGTTTTTTTTTTATCATTTTATTACTCTATTTTTATTATTAAATTTGTATTTAACATTGTGTGTGGTATAACATCTCAGTTTTAATTTTATTTTTTTCATGTGATTTTATTTTTATATAGCTGCTATTATTATTGTGCTATTATAAAGAATTAATTGTCTAAACAATTGTAATTTTAATGATTAGGTTATAGAAAATCAACATTCAATATTGAAAAGAATTTGTTATCATCGTTATTTTAATATCCATTTTTTGTGAAAACAAAAATTGTATTTTTTGAGTTATTTATCCAAACGCTAAAACTTTAAAATAAGTATTTCTATAAATAAAAATTCAAATACAAAATAACTTATTTATAAGCTGTTATTAATAAAAATTCTTATTCTTTAAGTTTTTTCTAAAAGAGCTTATTTAAGTCGTTTACCTAAACTGGACCTTATTGATGTGATTCCCTATTTTTATAAGATTGATTACGAAAATATATAAAAGTGTTTACTATGATATCTAAAAATTATCGTCTAATTGCTAGAAAAATTAAATAATTAATTTTAAATTTAAAAATATAAAAATTTAAAAACTTAAATATTTAAAAATAATTATAAAAAATAAATTAAATTAAAATTACAGGCTTGACCATCTATAAATAGGAGATCACATGTGAATTGTCACAACGCACAACCCTAACCACATAACAAAAAGAGAAGGAGCATGGAGAGGAAGCACATGGGCATGAATGACATCCTCCCTCCAGAGCTCATTCACCGAATCCTTCTAAGGGTACCCGCCAGAGACCTGTTTCGCCTCAGATTCATTTCAAAACTTTGGCACTCTCTCATATCCGATCGAGACTTTGCGGAATCACATTACGACCTCAACTCTGCCGCATCTTCCCATTCGCACTTCTTCTTGGTAAAAAACTGTACTCATGCTTGGTGTATTCAGCTCGACACGCTATTTGATGTTGCAGCAGCACCACCAACACACAAAGAGGTATTTCTCCCTTCCAGGAAGATGCCATCATTGCCATGTTCTCTTTTTCGTACCGTGGGATCCTGCAGAGGCTTTGTTCTCTTAAAAAAACCAGATTTTCTTGTTATATTGAATCCAGTGACTGGATCCAGCAAAACAATATCTTACTCTCATATTAAGGTCCCGTGCCATGATTTAATTCAATATGGATTTGGTTTCGATGCATCACGAGATGACTATTTAATAGTTCTATCTTGGCTTGATAACTACATGCAACACCGTTTAGTTTGCTTTTCGTTGAGAACCAATTCATGGATTAATCTCGATGCAGCACTCCCCAAATCCATGTGTAGGTGGAAGCAGCAACTTTCTGGGTGGTTCTTACATGGCGCTATTCATTGGTTGTGTTACTCTAGTCAAGATTACATTGATGATGGTATTCTTATCTTTGATTTGAAGGAAAGGAGTTTCTCCAAGATATCTATGCCAAAACAACTCGAAGGATGTCATCCCATCAATCTCATCATATTAGGAGGGTGCCTAGCCTTGTATTGGAATGACGTTGACAACAATAAAACTAAGATATGGGTTATGAAAGAATATAAAGTGCCGTCATCTTGGATTTTAATATATGAGATTCCTTATGGTATGCCTCTATGCATATCCAATAGAAGTGACATTATTGCGCTTAATTTTACTCAGATGTATTCCAATATAAGGTTTGCCAAATATAACGTCAGTGGAGAGCTTCTAAATTATTCTCCTCCCCCTCGTCCTCAATATTATCATTTCTCTGAAAGTTTCTGTGTATATACAGAGAGTCTCTTGCTATTCTCCGATGACATTAAGGATTGGGATAAGAAGAAGAAAACTGGTATGTAAACTATTCTCCTATGCTTTGCACCCTATTGCTTTGTGATTAATGTAAAAGTACCAAGCAAGATCCATCATGCATAAAGATGCATTTAGATATGAGATTTGACTATTGATGGTATGAAATTACAATTTATCATTAATCACTTTCTTGCTTCTTACAGTCCAGTCTTATGGTGAGGCTTAAGGTTTAGCTATGTTTTCATGTCTAAAGCCGTGACTTTTACCCGCTGATCTTCTTTGCAGGCCAAGAATGTTTTGAACAACATGATGATGTTGCCAAAGATTAGAATGACAATGGGGTCAAATAAAGGAAGAGAATATGGAGCAAGCATATTAGTGAACAAAGAACATACAGGCGAACAACTTAGACTTGTAAATAAATCGTAGGGTTCACAAGTTGAGCATGAAGAAGATCGAAAAACTTCAATCTTATTTTGCTTTGGAAGTATGATTTTCTTTCCAAATTTCACCTTGTTAGCTATGCTGTGGACACTAATAACAGTCTTGTGTAGCTGTTTCTTTCCCTGTTTCTCCTTGGCTTCTATCCAAGTATCATTACAAAAAAGACTACTTAACTTACTAGCTCCTTCCATTTTCATTTGGTTGTTTAATAGCTTAAATGTTAAAGAACAATCATGTTAGAATCTGCTGTCTCGGCATTGCTATTGATCCTTGTATCTGAGGCCTTTTCACAGAACCATTTTTAATTCTATATCATAAAAAATAGTCATACTTTTGTATGAGAAGAATCTAAGTTAGTTTTATACTATCTGGTGTGAGGTGCTGCAAGGTGCATTGGCTTTTGGGATTTATAGCACACTGAGCATCAAGTTAATTTTGTTGGGATCTTTAGTTGAAATTTTTTGAAGTTAAAGTTCTTAAAAAACATTAAACTTTCTTTTTTCCTCTCCTTGGGTGTAGGGAGAAAATGTCTTTTTTGTTATATATATATCTTTTTCTATATGATCTTCTTGTTTGGGAAAATTTACATAGATGCTTTTTTTCAATTTTCTTCTTGTCCTACTAAGATATATGAATCAATATATTGATTAAATGGCTACATATTCTGATGCAAGAGTAGAGCATTTTATTTGTGGTTTCAAGAGCTATAGATGAGGTGGTGAATTCTAAAAATGTTACATAAAAACTATTTTAGTGTGTGAAGGGTAAAATTGAACCTGCTTTTGACCAAAAAAACTCCATAGAAAATGCATGTTCAAAATTCCAACTTATGATTATCATTTGTTAGCTAACTTTTATTAAAAGGTGTTTAATTCGGTAGGAACATAAATTTATACGTATCAGTACAATAAAAATATGGACAAATTAAAACATGACATGTGGATTATATTTTTTACATCAATAATTAATTTTTTTAAATACATATTATATCAATGATTTTACTAAATCACCCTTATACTTTAATAAAAATAAAATAAATTTTATTTAATTTTTATAAAAAGACTTAAATATCCTTTTTTTATGTTGAACAAAAACCACTCTAATTTTTTAATTTAATCAAAATTCAATTAACTTTAGTTTTATAATTTTAAATTTGAATTAATTTAAAAATCAAAACCAAAACACATTTCATTATTCATATATACTAAAAAATTGTTTTGTTTATCATGAACCTTAATCTAATCTCTCCTATCCCTTCATATCAAAAAGAAAAATATATCTAAAAATTTGTTCTTTTTCTTTGTATACCAATCTACTGATAAAGAGCAATCTCACCCCTAATCTCTACCGGACAGCAGTTCTTCACCCTTTTTCATCGGATTCTGCCATTGCCCTTTCTCCCCTGATCTTGACTTAGTCATTGATCAATTTAACGCTTCTTGTAGGTCCTACTCTTCTTCGCTTGTGCATTGATGTTTCGCCTTCTGCCCCAACGATTCTCAGGTGATTTTCTTTTCCTCTCTCATTTGATTCTCCGGTGTGCTTCCAATTCTAGCTAAGCTTACTTGCCACCATGATCCAATGAAATTTTTAGTCTTTCTAAAGATTTAGCATCAAATAAACTGATTTTAATTCTGTTTTCTAAGCGTTAAAACATAAAACTGTCTTACTACCTTAATATGTTCAATTTTGAGGGATTGAGTCCTGATGAATTGTTTAATTTTAAAAATATTTTTATTATTGGTATCAATTCACCGTTTTGATTTTTTTAGTATTATATAGCGCAATTGACATAGTTGCCTTTGTTGCTATAATCCACTAGGATTGATTTCTTGTTGAATTTTGTCAGTTTTGGAAGGTTTTAAGATTTGAGAAGTAAGTTCTTGGTCGACGGTTATAAAAATGTGAGTTTACAACACTGAGCTATTTATGCACCATATCTCTTTTGAATATTGAACTGCCTAGTCACACAGGCCTTGCTTTTTTAAAAAGATATATGATCATCTTATGCCTTGAATAGATACATTTTGATTTGAAACTTGAATTTTCTTACTTTTACACATCACGTGTGCACTACCTGAACCTTCTCGGCATCTTATTTTAAATTTTAAGTACATCATATAAATTATTGAAGGTGAAAAGTCTAGCATGAAAGCTTTGACTGAAATTAGAGACTCAAAATAACATTAATAGATTGAAGAGTTTTTTCTTAATAAAATAATGCATTTTTAATGTAATTCATACCATTAATTATTCAAAGAAGGGAAATGGAGATAGTGAGAAAACTTATCACTAATCAGCAGTTTCATTATTCGAGTCTCAATGGAGTACCCTCCACATGGTTGTGCTGAGAGAAATTCTGCTCTCTGCAGTTCGTGTCGGAGATCTTCTTACTGCATGGAGTGTTGCAGCCCGACTTCTCAGACACTACTATCCTCTAGTAACTCCTGCTGGTCAAAATGGCCTTGCAAATGCCCTTTCAAATTCAGCAGATAGGCTGCCACCGGGGACACGATGTGCTGATCCTGCTTTACCTTTTATAAGGTGTTTACTCGGTTAAACATTTAATTTTCAGTTTGACAATTTACATCATGACTATCCAATACAAATGGACAAAGGGTAACAGTTTGATTACTAATTGTTTTCAGGTTGCATTCTTTTTCGTTCCTCCCGATACAAATGGACATTGTAAAACGGAATCCATCTAGATTAGACTGGTGGGCACGTTCTGCTCCTTCAGGTCCATTCATTTATACACCCTTCAGTAAAGGAGATCCAATCAATGTCAAGAAGCAAGAACTTATTTGGGTTGTTGGAGAGCCTATCCAGGTCATGGTGGAATTGGCAAACCCATGTGGCTTTGATTTAAGGGTTGATATACCTATCTGTTCATTAAGAAAACTTAGATGCTTTTTCATGAGTGTAAAACTCTTGCCAAATTCATCGAAAGTGATCACCTTATCAGGCATTCCAACATCAGTGGGATCGGTTACAATTTCTAGGTGCATTGTTCATTGTTTTGGTGTTATTACTGAACATCTTTTTAAAAAGGTTGACAATCTACTTTTTGGGGCAACCCAAGGACTTGTCCTTTCTGATCCTTTTCGATCTTGTGGATCTTCAAAGTCGAAGAATGTAACCGTTCCAAATATTTCTGTAGTTCCACCACTTCCATTGCTGATATCACGTGTTGTTGGAGGTGATGGTGCCATCATTTTATATGAAGGTGAATGTCGTTATATATGGATAAGTCTGGCTAATGCAGGCACAGTTACAATTGAGCAGGCGCATATTTCTCTGTCACGAAAAAATCAAGATTCTGTGATTTCATATTTTAGTGAGATTTTAAAATCTTGCCTCCCTCTAAAGCCTGGTGCTGAAGTGACCTAACAGCTAAACAAACCAATGATCTAAGCTACTCTGACTTCGTCTTTTTACATAGCTACTTTTTAGACCTGCCACAATAGGATCTCATATGAAGCCGCCACATGTCTCCTAAAATGAGAGATCACTTGTTATGTGAATTGTCACAACTGACAACCCTAACCACAAAACAAAAAGAGAAGGAGCATGGAGAGGAAGCACCTGGGCATGAATGACATCCTCCCTCAGGAGCTCATTCACCGAATCTTTCTAAGGGTACCCGCCAAAGACCTGTTTCGCCTCAGATTCGTTTCAAAACTTTGGCACTCTCTCATTTCCGATCCACACTTTGCGGAATCGCATTACAACTTCCACTCCGCATCTTCCCGTTCAGAGAGTCCACGATCACACTTCAGGACGTGGCGTACCAGTTGGGGTTGCCAGTGGACGAGCGTTATGTCAGCGGTTGCCTTACAGATTTCCAGATATACATCCAGGGTGGCCGTCCAGCTTGGGTGTGGTTCGAGGAGTTGCTTGGAGTGATTCCTCCTCTGAGCTAGGTTCAGAAGTTCGCAGTAAACTGCACTTGGTTCCAGGAGATTTTTGGAGAGTGCCCTGAGGGAGCCGATGAGGAGACTGTGCGACGCTTTGCTCGACTAGTGCGAATGCAACAGGGAGTATGTTGGAGTTCCCGTCCTGTGCAATCACGACAAGCAACGTTCCCCCATACTTACCATACAGATGTGTGCCGTCAATACTAACCAGCGGCTTGCAATGATGGAATGCCTCGATACACGGTGAAAACGTCCAGAACAGTCTGTGAAAATAAGCTTGAGACTCGTCTAGCTGTCCACCAACTCGAACAGGGCTCATCCTAAGGACTGCAACAGTACCAGGCATCGTCAACTAGACTCCTAACACCCACCTGGGGAGCTCATTGTACGACTCATCCCAGTCACCATAGATGAGGGCAATAGCCTTCTGCTTCGCCAACCAGACTCTCCTGTACGTCGGCCTAAACCCAAAGTGTGCGGTCGTGGCATTTAGGAGCACCTTGATGCTGACGGATGCATCAGCCCTAACCATTGGCATAATGAATGCCGATATCACATGATAATCCAAACTCCTGTGGTCGCTGGAGATGGAGGTGGCAAGACAGGTATGAGGTCTATTGTACCGTTTGACCTCCCAAATGCCCTTGCGCTGCCGGAGACTCAGCCGAATCAACCATGTGCACCCATTCCCGAACTCAGAACACTTGCCCACATACCGGCGATAGTCAGACTCCACTACCTTGTACTGTACCCCTCGGTGGATGCTGTAAGTCTTCACACTTAACAGGGCCTCATCTTTATCCTGAAATTGCTAACCAACCTGGAACTCTGTCAGACCAGCAGTCCCTTCCGCATGTCTAGCTCCAAATCCAGCAGGCTGCCCAGAAACCCCCTCCTGCCTCATGGCATCCAAGTCCAAAGAGGAAAAATGTGGTGGATACTGCTGTGTGCCAGAGCTAGAACCACCTCCCGCCCCGGCAGGCTCACTCGCTCCAATATCATTGCCACTGTCATCATCAATCATATCCGGCTCGACATCATCGTCCTCTGGATCACCCAGCAATCCCTCTTCAACCCCAGGCGGTGCAACGCACTGTAAAGAGGTCGGCAGAAATTCTCCTGTTCCGACCTCGTCGCCTACACTGCCATTGAGATCAACAGCGAACGAAGGGGAGGCGACAGGTTGGACGGGTGGCTCGTACGCAGGGACGGAAGAAGAAGCAACGGCAGGTATGGAGCTAGAACCGGCTGCCGTGGCTAAAGTGGTGGTATTCCGGTTCGAACCCCCTAAGCTGGATACCACATCAACCAACTTTGCCAACAGTTCTGGTGTCCTCACTTCTGGAAACTGCCGGCGACAATGAAACATGACCTGCAAGTCCTCATCACTCCCGATCGTGAAACAATCATACTTCATGGTTTCCTGGAGCACCGTGATTGGAATGCGATAGAAAAACTTCTTAACCCGCTTCGCATCTTCCAGACCAAGTTTCAGCAGTACAGACCTAACAAGGTCATCATAGCTCGTCGTAGGCCTCACGATAATACAGAGAGGATCCTTATGGGTGAACTTCACACCGGAACGAGTTTTCCTCTTAATCGATCCTTTGTGGTAAACCAACACTACAAAACTCTCCTCACTAGCCATCTTACCCCTCTAATGAGAGCAACTCACGTTTACAACCATATATATACAGGTCTGGTGCTCACTAATTCGAACCAGCCTAGTTCGAAATATGGTTTGTGTAATTCGAACCAACCTGGTTCGATTACTTTGGGAAGCTTCCACTCATATAATTCGAACTCATCTAGTTCGAATTATGTATGTTCTTAGTTCGAACCAATCTAGTTCGAATTAGTCTGAATTTCGCTAAACAATTCGAGCTAATTCGGTTCGAATTATATACAAAGGCAATTCGAACTAAGCTGGTTCGAATTGCATAGAGAAGTGCTTTGGTTGATTGATGAAGTAATTTTCAACTTGGCGGATTTACGTAATTTCTGGCCTCCCTTAACTTATTTCTGTTTTTTACCCTTATTTTAATATCCTTCTAATATCTAAAGAAATTTAAGTTTTTATTTTTAATATTTTAAGCATATAATATATATATTTAATTTTTTTGCATATTTAAAAATTAAAAAGATAAATTAACTTTCTAATCAATATTCTTATTTTAGTGCATGATATATATATGAGTAAAGTATCATTTTTGTCCCCAACGTTTGGGGTAAGTACTATTTATGTCCCTAACGTTTAAATCGTCCTATTTGTATCCTTAACGTTTATAAAAGTGATTCAATGTTATCCTACTATCAATTATACTAACAAATCAGATTATATTTTTCAATTATTCTCAATTAGGTCTCACTTGGATGTGTTCGATTTTAATATTATACCCACTATTTGTGTTTAGATTCAATTATGTCCCTAGAAAAGTGAATTATGTAAATGTTGTAGGAATTAGTTTCAACATTTGATGAGCTATTTTTCGGAGTATATCATCGATTCTATCCCAGACATTTGTATTCTAACTTCAAGAAGAGATTTTTAAAACTCAAACTAAAGCGCTCATGATGTGTAATTGACGACAGGATAACATTGAATCACTTTTACAAACGTTAGGGATACAAATAGAACGATTTAAACGTTAGGGACACAAATAAGATTTACCCCAAACGTTAGAGACAAAAACGATACTTTACTATATATATATATATATTTTTTTTTTTTCCCTTTTAGATATAGGTGTTAAGGACTCGAATTTATTGATTTTTTTTTACCAATTAGGATCTGTCCATAATTTATTTTGTTGAGTTTGGGTGGACTTTGAGTTAAAATAATTTTTTTTAAAGGAAAAACTAATAAAATTTTATAAAATTATATTAATAATAAACTAAAAAAATTTATATCTGGAACCCTTGATTTATATTTCATGTAACTAAAGTTAGATACTTAGTTTAAGTTAATTATTTTTTAAAATTATTCGAAGAGTTACTTAGTGAAAAATTAATTTAGAGTAAACTTTGGATAGATACAAATTGGTAAGGTGGTAGCTTCTTTGATCGACAGAAAAAGTATATGTACGGAGACTTCGACCTTTTTTAATTTCTGCAAATATTTTTGTCTGTAACTATTGAAAAATATTTTTAAGTAGTTTCTGACATTTTTAAAAGTTAGACCGATCAATCTCTCCATTCAAATAACAGAAAAATCTGACGTGGCTCCCGTAATGCTTGTCACGTGTATGTGTGTGTCACGCGTACGCGTCGTTATGAATTCAGCAAATTCTCATTTTTTTTTATAATTCTCCATTTTACATGTTTTTTTTCCATTTCTTTTAAGTCATTCTTGTCTTCAAAACTTTAAATCACTCAAACAAATATATCAAGACATCGAATGAAAGAAAAATAAATTAAATTATGGTAAATCTAATAAAAATATTGTAGTCATTTTTTATAAAACAAATCTTCCTTCAATTAATTTGCCTTCTACTATTAAATTTTCAAGAGAAAATTAATTTATATGTATTACGAAGGAGAGAAAGAAAAAATGTATTTAAAGCGGATACGGGAGAACATTAAGAGAAATGGTGAAAACTAATCACCAATTATACGATATGATTCTGAAATTAGGACTTTTTTTTTAGTGGTAAAACTAGCTTAGTGATTTACTTATTCTGAAATTAAGTTTTAAATTTATTGAAAACCAAAATACAAATTATAAAATTCTAAAATGTATGCAACTCAAATTACTCTACTTAACTAAATAAAATATGAAATGCAAAATTGATTTTATTTATAATTTTATTAAAAATACAACTTAAAGAAGAAAAGTGATTGAATGCATGTTATTGTAGTACTGGTAATATATATGGAAATAGATTTTCTTAAATTTTTTTGGTAAGATGTAATTTTTTATCGTTTAATATTTTTATTTTTTAATTTTATTTAAAAAATATAAAATGAAGAACCACGTTAAATTTATACTAAAATCAACTATTAAAATTAGTCATTAATATAAAATACACATAAAAATATAAAATACACATAAAAAATTAGTGAAACTATATATATATATTTTTACATAAATATATGATGACTGATTTTAGTGTACAAATAGCTTTTTTATAAAATGAGAGATCATACTTTATTTTTAGGGCAATTTACGCATCTAAATTGTTTGACCCCTAATATTACGCAAATACATTGTTTCCAAATTTAATACGCAAATGCATTGTTTCACTATTTTATGTAAACCGCTACTGGCAGTAGCGGTTTACAGATGTGCATAAACCGCTACAACCAGCCGCAGTTTATGTGTGTGAGTGTGTGAGTGTAAACCGCTGCTGCCAGCAGCGGTTTACGTGCGTGTGTATGTGAGTGTAAACCGCTACTGGCAGTAGCGGTTTACGTGCGTGTGTATGTGACTGTAAACCGCTACTGGCAGTAGTGGTTTACGTGCGTGTGTGAGTGTACGTGTATGTGTGTATACTATTTAAATAATATTATAAATAAAAAATTTAATTTATCATTTCACAATATAATTTAAAAAATATAAATATGCATCTAATAAATTTTTTATTTGTATTTATTATTAGAAGTGAGACCAAATTACAAATAAAAAAATACAGTCTTCAAAGTATTGAATTATATAAAGCAAGACTAATTTTTTTTATTCTCATCTCTTTTAAAATTTATAAATAATAAAATAATTTATTTTTAGCCAAAAGTTTACTAAATTATATATTTTACTCTTTAAAAATCACTTCATTCCCTTTTATTTATATCAACCATACAAAGGAGATTGGAGAGTTTGGAAAATGGGTTGTGTTCTTTGCTGCTGATTTGCATTTGAGGTTCTAGCTAAATGATTTTTTTTATTTGTGCAACTTTGTTGTCTTATACCAAAAAATAAAAATTATTTGTATTTTACAGTTGATTAATTAGATAAATAATAGTGATAGCATCATAATTTTGATGACTAAAATAAAAAATATAAATATGCATGTAATAATTTTTTATTTGTATTTATTATTAAAATGAGATTAAATAGCAAATCAAAGAGTGAGTGTTCACAGAGTACTAAAATATATAAACTAAGACTAAATTTTTTTTTATCTTCATCCCTTCTAAAACTCATGAATGATAAAATAATTTATTTTTAGTAAAAAATTCACTAAAGCATACACTTTTTCTTTAAAAATTACTTCATTTTTTATCCATATAAATCATATGATTGCAAAAAATATATACTCCTTTTTCTTTCTCTCAATTTTTTTGTAACTTAATTTAGCATAAACAAACATTTTTTCTAATCAACGTAAACCGCTAGAGGAACACAGAAACCGCTAAATTAAGTTACAAAAAAATTGAGAGAAAGAAAACGGAGTATATATTTTTTGCAATCATATGATTTATATGGATAAAAAATGAAGTAATTTTTAAAGAAAAAGTGTATGCTTTAGTGAATTTTTTACTAAAAATAAATTATTTTATCATTCATGAGTTTTAGAAGGGATGAAGATAAAAAAAAAATTAGTCTTAGTTTATATATTTTAGTACTTTGTGAGTACTCACTCTTTGATTTGCTATTTAATCTCATTTTAATAATAAATACAAATAAAAAATTTATTACATGCATATTTATATTTTTTAAATTATATTGTGAAATGATAAATTAAATTTTTTATTTATAATATTATTTAAATAGTATACACACATGCACGTAAACCGCTGCTGCCAGTAGCGGTTTACACTCACACACACGCACGTAAACTGCTGCTGGCAGCAGCGGTTTACACTCACACACTCACACACATAAACCGCTACTGCCAGTAGCGGTTTACATAAAATAGTGAAACAATGCATTTGCGTATTAAATTTGGAAACAATGTATTTGCGTAATATTGAAGGTCAAACAATTTAGATGCGTAAATTGCCCTTATTTTTATAAGATTGATTACAGAAATATATAAAGGTGTTTGTTATGATGCCTAAAAATTATTGTTTAATTGGTGAAAAAAGTTAAATAATAAAAATTAAAAAAACTTAAATATTTAAAATTATTATAAAAATTAAGTTAAACAAAAAGTTAAACATTAAATAAAAGATACCATAAAATTGACCATATATAAAATGAGGGCAAGTGCTATCATGTAGATAAAAAATATTATCTCCATGTATAGATGACACATGTAGGTTTATAATGAAACTAACTTATAGTGCATTCTACTGAAGGGAAACAAATTTCTTAACAATGGACCTTACTAAAAAGTAGACTTATAGCTAGTATATGATATCACACGTATAATCGTCATTAGGATTGATGAAAAATAATTAAGTGTATAACTTTTTTTTTTCCTTATTTTGGGCCTGGATACTTAAGTTGTTAAAAATTTTAATAAAAAATTAAAGAAAAAAAAAAACAACTATTGTAGAGGAAGAAAAATTGAAAACGGCGTCGTTCTCCAACACCTTTTTCCCTACCGCATCCCTTAATAAATTCCCTAATCTATTATGTGATTACCGACCCCTGTCGTAAAGCCTCAAGTAACGTCTCTCTCTATCGCCGGCGACAAAAGCAGCAGGTCCCAGAGTTGTTGTCGTCGTCGTCGCTCTTTGTCTGTCACCGTTAAGCACTCAGTCGTGTGCCTTCTGTTCGGTATCTTCCCTAGAAGCAGCACATCCTGGAGTAGGACGTCAATATCGTATGCTTGCATGGAGTCTCGTCGACAGCAGCTGATCCCCGATGTGCTTAGTTCCAACAAATTTTTCTAATATTTGTTGCTGAATTGTGTCGCTGTAATTCATCTATGCAACTTCATTTTGGTTGCTGAAAGTTGATGTTGTTGCTAAAATATGATTGATTTAATTTATTTTTTGTCGCTGAAAATAATGACTGAGTGGAATTTTGTATTGGTTATCATGACTCATGACTGAACCTTGAAGCTGTTGCTAAGTTGAAAAATTTATATGAAAATATTTTAGTTGCTGCACCTTTATAGCACGTCACCTCTCTATAACTGATGGGCATAACACATTCTGGATCTCCATAACTAAAAATTTTTGCCACAATTCACTTCAACAATTTTTTATCCCGCTACAAAGAATAAATCAAATAAAAAATTAACTATAACTTAATTATAGAGTTATAAGTAATAAAAGGTTATAATAGTCTAAAATAATATTAAATAAAACAGTATTAAAAGTACTATAAAGTATGGATTCTAATTTCATTTTATTTTATTTTTGTATAGTTTTGTAAAATCAATCATTATAAAGTTTATGTATTGTATTTTATTGTAATTCTCTTGTAATATAAACGATTCATCATTGATCTTATTAGTGAATTAGTGAGCTAACCACTAGACCAACTCAACTACAAGGCGGGATTCGAACCTCCGACATTTACTTAAGCGAACTAGTGAGCTAACACTAGATCAACTCAACTTAGTTGTGTGGTTCTAGTTTATTATGATTATTGTTATTATTTTTTATAAACGGAATTGTTTTTTTTTTTTTTTTTTTTTTTTTTTATTTTTTTTACCAAAGATAGGAGACTCGAACCCGCAACCTCTTAATTGAGTATGGGGAGACTATGCCATTTGAGCTATTACTCATTGGCTATAAACTCAAATGGCATAGACTCTCCATACTCAATTAAAAGGTTGCAGGTTCGAGTTTCCTATCTTCCAAATATTTTTTTTTTATAAATGGAATTGTTAGTCCCATTAGATAGAGCAAATTAAACAAAAATTAGCCATAAATGATAGTACTGAAAAATTATACGACACCAAAAAAGAACATTAAAAGTGCTAAAAAAAAACTATACAAAAACATACTAAAAAATACCAAAAAGAAAATATGCTTAAAAAAAATTATATTATAATTTAATGTCATATTTTTTATTAATTATCTTTTTAAAAATAATTTTAATTTTTTAATTAATATTATTCGAATAATATAACATTCATTATAAATTATGTTGATATAAACTTACTTCTATTCAAAATTAATTTTGTAAAATTAAATTCATAGACCCTAAATAGGATTTATAATTTAGGGTTTAACTTCACATTCATTAACCCACACAACAAATCAATTCTATAAACTCATCAACCAAAATCAATTTTATGAACACATCACTCTTTGCACATTATAACTGGAACCAATCCACGTTGTAAGCCTAAATTTATTACAATGTCAATAAATTCATAATCCTCTCAATGCCACAAGGCTCACAACACAAGCAAGATGTACCTTTAAGTCCCAAAAAAAAAAAAAAAAGTAACGCATACCTTTTACAGTTCTACACCTGGTCTAACGTCTAAAAAAATTAACTTAATATTTCTTATTAGTAAACTAAACCTAAAAAGTTAAACAAACCTACTAATTTCAATAATGACCTAAGCTTACTTTGATTTTGTCCTTTTACACGGCTACTTTTTAGACCTACCACAATAGGATCTCATATGAAGCCGCCAATGTCCTCTGCATGTGTAAATACAAGTTCCAATCTACACAGTAACAAAATCCTAAAATGAGAGATCACATGTTATGTGAATTGTCACAACTGACAACCCTAACCACAAAACAAAAAGAGAAGGAGCATGGAGAGGAATCAGCTGGGCATGAATGACATCCTCCCTCAGGAGCTCATTGACCGAATCTTTCTAAGGGTACCCGCCAAAGACCTGTTTCGCCTCAGATTCGTTTCAAAACTTTGGCACTCTTTCATTTCCGATCGACACTTTGCGGAATCGCATTACAACTTCCACTCCGCATCTTCCCGTTCGCTCTTCTTGGTAAAAGACTATACTAATGCTTGCTGTGTTCCCTTAGACACGCTATTTGATGTTGCAGCAGCACCACCAACATTCAAAGAGGTATCTCTCCCTTCCAGGAAGACGCCATATTCTCTTTTTAGTCTCTTGGGATCCTGCAGAGGTTTTCTTCTCTTAGAGGAAAAACCAGCTAATTTTCTTGTTATATGGAATCCACTGACCGGATCCAGCAAAACAATATCTTACTCTCATATCGCCTCAGAGATCCAGCCCGATGATGCATTTCGATATGGATTTGGTTTCGATGCATCACGTGATGACTATTTAATAGTTCTATCTTGGCTTGATAACTACAACCAACACCGCTTAGTTTGCTTTTCGTTGAGAACCAATTCATGGATTAATCTCGATGCAGCACTCCCCAAACCCCTGGGTAGGTGGAAGCAGCGGAAACGTTCTGATTTGTTCTTACATGGTGCTATTCATTGGTTGTGTTGTTCTAGTGAAGATTACATTGATGATGATATTCTTATCTTTGATTTGAAGGAGAGGAGTTTCTCAAAGATATCTATACCAAAACAACTCGTAGGGTGTTACCCCATCTATCTCATCACACTAGGAGGGTGCCTAGCCTTGTGTTCGGATGACAAGCATAAAACTGAGATATGGGTTATGAAAGAATATAAAGTGCCGTCATCTTGGATTTTAATGTATAAGATTCCTTATGGTAACAATGTGCCTATATGCATGTCCAATGGAAGTGACATTATTGCGCTAAATTGTACTATGCGGTATTCCAAGTTAAGATTTGTCAAATATAACGTCAATGGAGAGCTTCTAAATTATTCTCCTCTACCTTTTTCTGAATATAAATACTTCTATAGAAGTTCCTGTGTATACACAGAGAGTCTCTTTCCATTTCCGGGTGACATTAAGGATAGGAATAAGAAGAATAAAACTGGTATGTAAACTATTCTCCTATGCTTTGCACCCTATTATACCTGTTTCTTTCTATTGCTTTGTGATTAATGAAAAAAGTACCAAGCAAGATGCATCATGCATAAAGTTGCATTCAGATATGAGATTTGACTATTGATGGTATGAAATTACAATTTATCATTAATCCATAAGGTTTAGCTATGTTTTCATGTCTAAAGCCGTGACCTTTACCCGCCGATCTTCTTTGCAGGCCAAGAATGTTTTGAACAACATGATGATGTTGTCAAAGATTAGAATGACAATGGGGTCAAATAAAGGAAGAGAATATGGAGCAAGCATATTAGTGAACAACGAACATACAACCGAACAACTTAGAGTTTGGAAGTATGATTTTCTTTTCAAATTTCGCATTGTTAGCTATGCTGTGGACACTAATAACAGTCTTGTGTAGCTGTTTCTTTCCCTGTTTCTCCTTGGCTTCTATCCAAGTATCACTACAAAAAAGACTACTTAACTTACTAGCTCCTTCCATTTTCATTTTCATCTGGTTGTTTAATAGCTTAAATGTTAAAGAACAATCATGTCAGAATCTGCTGTCTCCGCATTGCTATTGATCCTTGTATCTGAGGCCATTTCACAGAACCATTTTTAATTCTATATCATAAAAAATAGTCATACTTTTGTATGAGAAGAATCTAAGTTAGTTTTACACTATCTGGTGTGAGGTGCTGCAAGGTGCATTGGCTTTTGGGATTTATAGCACACTGAGCATCAAGTTAATTTTGTTGGGATCTTAAGTTGAAATTTTTTGAAGTTAAAAAGTTCTTAAAAAACACTAAACTTTCTTTTTTCCTCTCCTTGGGTGTAGGGAGAAAATGTCTTTTTTGTTATATATCTTTTTCTATATGATCTTCTTGTTTGGGGAAATTTACATAGATGCTTTTCTTCAATTTTCTTCTTGTCCTACTAAGATATATGAATCAATATCTTGATTAAATGGCTACATATTCTGATGCAAGAGTAGAGCATTTTATTTGTGGTTTCAAGAGCTATAGATGAGGTGGCGAATTCTAAAAATGTTACATAAAAACTATTTTAGTGTGTGAAGGGTAAAATTGGACCTGCCTTTGACCAAAAAAACTCCATAGAAAATGCATGTTCACTCACGATTCCAACTTATGATTATCATTTGTTAGCTAATTTTTATTAAGGGGAGTGCTAGGAAACAATGAAAATTTTGAACAACATGAACAACCACCAATCAAATAAAAATACACTACATCCTAATTTAATGCTACTAATTAAATTTATTCTTTTAACCCTATTAATTCACATTGTTTACACATTGTTCAAAAATCTTGTTTGTTACCTATACTTTTCCTTTTATTAAAAGGTGTTTGATTCGGTAGGACAATAAATTTATACATACCATTATAATAAAAATATGGATAAATTAAAACATATCATGTAGATTATATTTTTTACGTCAATAATTAATTTTTTTAAATATATATCATATCAATGATTTTACTAAATCATCCTTATACTTTAATAAAAATAAAAATAAATTTTATTTAATTTTCATAAAAAGACTTAAATATCTTTTTTTTTTATATTGAACAAAAACAACCCTAATTCTTTAATTTAATCAAAATTCAATTAACTTTAGTTTTATAATTTTAACTCTGAATCAATTTAAAAATCAAAACCAAAATATATTTCATTATTCATATACACTAAAAAATTGCTTTGTTTATCATGAACCTTAATTTAATTTCTCCTACCCCCTTCATATATATCAAAAAGAAAAATATATCTAAAAAATTGTTCTTCTTCTTTATACCAATCTACTGATAAAGAGCAACCTTACCCCTAATCTCTATTGATTAATGAAACACTCATCCATACCTTCTTATTTTGAGTACATTTATACATAAAAAAAAAGAGTTGAAATAGCAAAACCGATAAAAATAATGATGATTTTTATAATTTTGTGTGGCTATTTATATATAGAAGACCAGAAGACCATAATTATCTAACAAAATTAATTTTATTTATTGCATTCAATTTGAATAAGTAAAAAATCATCTTATTTTAATTTAGTCCTTAATTCACATGATTTAAATTTAGCTCAATAAATATAATTTAATTTGATTTAATTATCAGTGAAAAATATCTCGAGAACCTATTTTATATAGATTTATTATTTTAATGATTAATTAATTAATCTAATTAATTAATTAATACAGATAATTAGTATAATTAATTTGATTTAATAAATAAAAAAATAAATTAAAAAATACTAACAGAACATTAAAAGAAATAAATTAAAAAATACTACTAAATCACATTAATATAAATTATAATAAATTATGTAATAGTTAAATATATAATAAATCAATTAGTTGATGTAGTTAATTTATCATAGCTCAAATGACATAGTCTCTTCATACTCAATTAAGAAATTACGGGTTCAAGTTTCCTATATTTGGTAAAAAAAAAAATTTATCATAATAAATTATATTTAAATCCAAATGATATTGTCCTTAGCAATCGCACCAAGCTACAAGAAGTAAGTAATAATCATGTGATGCATCATAACCAAATCCATGCAGATACACATCGTAGGCAATCCTACGGCCATGGGGCTTACTTCGATGAACAATATGAGAGTAGGATATTCTTTTGCTGGATGTCAGTGGGTTCCATAAACCAAGTAAGCCATAGTGTCGTTTTTCATGAAGAAGCATGCGTTGGTGGCAGCGGAATAGTGGTGAAAATGCAATTCAGCAAAGTCACGATCAGAAATGAGAGAGCAACACAGCTTGAAAACACACCTGAGACGAGTGAGATGTCTGATTGGCACCCGCAGAAGGATTCTTGTGAATCAGGTTAAGAGGGAGGATGTCGTGGATGCTCTTGCTTTTGTCATTCATCATTTTTTCCATGGTGAATTCCTCTTTTGCTTTGTTCACTGTGTGCTTCAGCCTCTTCTTCTTATGCATGCTTGGATTGTTGAGCTTTTCGCAATTCATATACCAATTCACTCAACTCCGGTTCCCGGGACTTGAAATTGCCTTGAAAACCTAAAACTAAAAGGGAAAGGGTTAGTTTTGGATTGGCTATTGAAAAAAAAAGTTTTCTTCTTAATGGGTCCATAAAAAATATCGTATCGATATTTTTTTCCAAAAAAATTTTATTAGGTAAGTTTCTGTATTCAAAAATGCTACTTATTCTTTAAAAATTAGAGTTTAGCACATCTACATAACATTTATTTTACAAAACTCTCAATCATACATAGTTGTGCAAGTAGAATTATCTCAGACGAAGAAGGATTGTGGCGGTGGAGGAGACCTAGAACGAAAGAGGCGTGCGGGGGTGCTGCGGGTTGCCTATGGAACTGCGCATCGCGGATGGAGAAGTTCTTCGCAGGGGGAGGGGGAGCTCGTCGCGGGAGAAGGTGCGCGGTCCTGGAGAAGACGAACTTGGCAAGGAGGGGAGGCGCTGCAGCTCTAAATTTGTAGAGAGGTGACTAGTTAAAATCTATATTCAAAAGAATATTTAGAATTTTATTTATTATGTGTTAGTGTTAGGAAGATTTAAATTTTAAATTTTAATTTAGTTATTCTTTTTTTTTTAGATTTGTTTTTAAATTAAAAAAATACTAAACATATTTGAATGTGTTTGTTTTAGTTTTTTTTAAATTAATATTAAAAAAACTAAATAAATGACAATATTTATAGAATATTTAGTTGTACTATTTTAAATTTTATAAAAGTAAAATATATAAGTTCTACCTTTAAGAAGTTATTTTGGAAAGCGTACAAAATAGTAAAGTTAGATTTATTTAATATTCTTATTTAATTCGGTAACAAATTACTCTAAATTAAAATTTGTTATTCAAAGTAGTAGAAGTTATTTTATTTTTTTTTTTTTTGAATTATGAAAAGTCACTGTACGCTTGTTTAGCATTATTTTAAAAAAAACTTTTAACTTCTCCAAAAAGTTAATTCAAAGTTTTTTGAAAAAGTAGAAATATATGACTTTTGCGCTCTTCGAGAAGTCATTCTATCATTTCCGTAAAAAAACATCTCAAAATAAAAAAATCTACTTTCATTCTTGGCTCCCCATCACCATTTTCATCCAAGGTTCTATCAGCTGCTAGAAGTATTGGCCTTCTACCATCATTTTCATGTAATGATTTATCTGCTGAAAATATTAACCATCTACCACCATTTTAAAATAATATTCCATCTGAACCACCTATTGCATATATTCCTTCTAGTTTTTTTTTTATCATTTTATTACTCTATTTTTATTATTAAATTTGTATTTAACATTGTGTGTGGTATAACATCTCAGTTTTAATTTTATTTTTTTCATGTGATTTTATTTTTATATAGCTGCTATTATTATTGTGCTATTATAAAGAATTAATTGTCTAAACAATTGTAATTTTAATGATTAGGTTATAGAAAATCAACATTCAATATTGAAAAGAATTTGTTATCATCGTTATTTTAATATCCATTTTTTGTGAAAACAAAAATTGTATTTTTTGAGTTATTTATCCAAACGCTAAAACTTTAAAATAAGTATTTCTATAAATAAAAATTCAAATACAAAATAACTTATTTATAAGCTGTTATTAATAAAAATTCTTATTCTTTAAGTTTTTTCTAAAAGAGCTTATTTAAGTCGTTTACCTAAACTGGACCTTATTGATGTGATTCCCTATTTTTATAAGATTGATTACGAAAATATATAAAAGTGTTTACTATGATATCTAAAAATTATCGTCTAATTGCTAGAAAAATTAAATAATTAATTTTAAATTTAAAAATATAAAAATTTAAAAACTTAAATATTTAAAAATAATTATAAAAAATAAATTAAATTAAAATTACAGGCTTGACCATCTATAAATAGGAGATCACATGTGAATTGTCACAACGCACAACCCTAACCACATAACAAAAAGAGAAGGAGCATGGAGAGGAAGCACATGGGCATGAATGACATCCTCCCTCCAGAGCTCATTCACCGAATCCTTCTAAGGGTACCCGCCAGAGACCTGTTTCGCCTCAGATTCATTTCAAAACTTTGGCACTCTCTCATATCCGATCGAGACTTTGCGGAATCACATTACGACCTCAACTCTGCCGCATCTTCCCATTCGCACTTCTTCTTGGTAAAAAACTGTACTCATGCTTGGTGTATTCAGCTCGACACGCTATTTGATGTTGCAGCAGCACCACCAACACACAAAGAGGTATTTCTCCCTTCCAGGAAGATGCCATCATTGCCATGTTCTCTTTTTCGTACCGTGGGATCCTGCAGAGGCTTTGTTCTCTTAAAAAAACCAGATTTTCTTGTTATATTGAATCCAGTGACTGGATCCAGCAAAACAATATCTTACTCTCATATTAAGGTCCCGTGCCATGATTTAATTCAATATGGATTTGGTTTCGATGCATCACGAGATGACTATTTAATAGTTCTATCTTGGCTTGATAACTACATGCAACACCGTTTAGTTTGCTTTTCGTTGAGAACCAATTCATGGATTAATCTCGATGCAGCACTCCCCAAATCCATGTGTAGGTGGAAGCAGCAACTTTCTGGGTGGTTCTTACATGGCGCTATTCATTGGTTGTGTTACTCTAGTCAAGATTACATTGATGATGGTATTCTTATCTTTGATTTGAAGGAAAGGAGTTTCTCCAAGATATCTATGCCAAAACAACTCGAAGGATGTCATCCCATCAATCTCATCATATTAGGAGGGTGCCTAGCCTTGTATTGGAATGACGTTGACAACAATAAAACTAAGATATGGGTTATGAAAGAATATAAAGTGCCGTCATCTTGGATTTTAATATATGAGATTCCTTATGGTATGCCTCTATGCATATCCAATAGAAGTGACATTATTGCGCTTAATTTTACTCAGATGTATTCCAATATAAGGTTTGCCAAATATAACGTCAGTGGAGAGCTTCTAAATTATTCTCCTCCCCCTCGTCCTCAATATTATCATTTCTCTGAAAGTTTCTGTGTATATACAGAGAGTCTCTTGCTATTCTCCGATGACATTAAGGATTGGGATAAGAAGAAGAAAACTGGTATGTAAACTATTCTCCTATGCTTTGCACCCTATTGCTTTGTGATTAATGTAAAAGTACCAAGCAAGATCCATCATGCATAAAGATGCATTTAGATATGAGATTTGACTATTGATGGTATGAAATTACAATTTATCATTAATCACTTTCTTGCTTCTTACAGTCCAGTCTTATGGTGAGGCTTAAGGTTTAGCTATGTTTTCATGTCTAAAGCCGTGACTTTTACCCGCTGATCTTCTTTGCAGGCCAAGAATGTTTTGAACAACATGATGATGTTGCCAAAGATTAGAATGACAATGGGGTCAAATAAAGGAAGAGAATATGGAGCAAGCATATTAGTGAACAAAGAACATACAGGCGAACAACTTAGACTTGTAAATAAATCGTAGGGTTCACAAGTTGAGCATGAAGAAGATCGAAAAACTTCAATCTTATTTTGCTTTGGAAGTATGATTTTCTTTCCAAATTTCACCTTGTTAGCTATGCTGTGGACACTAATAACAGTCTTGTGTAGCTGTTTCTTTCCCTGTTTCTCCTTGGCTTCTATCCAAGTATCATTACAAAAAAGACTACTTAACTTACTAGCTCCTTCCATTTTCATTTGGTTGTTTAATAGCTTAAATGTTAAAGAACAATCATGTTAGAATCTGCTGTCTCGGCATTGCTATTGATCCTTGTATCTGAGGCCTTTTCACAGAACCATTTTTAATTCTATATCATAAAAAATAGTCATACTTTTGTATGAGAAGAATCTAAGTTAGTTTTATACTATCTGGTGTGAGGTGCTGCAAGGTGCATTGGCTTTTGGGATTTATAGCACACTGAGCATCAAGTTAATTTTGTTGGGATCTTTAGTTGAAATTTTTTGAAGTTAAAGTTCTTAAAAAACATTAAACTTTCTTTTTTCCTCTCCTTGGGTGTAGGGAGAAAATGTCTTTTTTGTTATATATATATCTTTTTCTATATGATCTTCTTGTTTGGGAAAATTTACATAGATGCTTTTTTTCAATTTTCTTCTTGTCCTACTAAGATATATGAATCAATATATTGATTAAATGGCTACATATTCTGATGCAAGAGTAGAGCATTTTATTTGTGGTTTCAAGAGCTATAGATGAGGTGGTGAATTCTAAAAATGTTACATAAAAACTATTTTAGTGTGTGAAGGGTAAAATTGAACCTGCTTTTGACCAAAAAAACTCCATAGAAAATGCATGTTCAAAATTCCAACTTATGATTATCATTTGTTAGCTAACTTTTATTAAAAGGTGTTTAATTCGGTAGGAACATAAATTTATACGTATCAGTACAATAAAAATATGGACAAATTAAAACATGACATGTGGATTATATTTTTTACATCAATAATTAATTTTTTTAAATACATATTATATCAATGATTTTACTAAATCACCCTTATACTTTAATAAAAATAAAATAAATTTTATTTAATTTTTATAAAAAGACTTAAATATCCTTTTTTTATGTTGAACAAAAACCACTCTAATTTTTTAATTTAATCAAAATTCAATTAACTTTAGTTTTATAATTTTAAATTTGAATTAATTTAAAAATCAAAACCAAAACACATTTCATTATTCATATATACTAAAAAATTGTTTTGTTTATCATGAACCTTAATCTAATCTCTCCTATCCCTTCATATCAAAAAGAAAAATATATCTAAAAATTTGTTCTTTTTCTTTGTATACCAATCTACTGATAAAGAGCAATCTCACCCCTAATCTCTACCGGACAGCAGTTCTTCACCCTTTTTCATCGGATTCTGCCATTGCCCTTTCTCCCCTGATCTTGACTTAGTCATTGATCAATTTAACGCTTCTTGTAGGTCCTACTCTTCTTCGCTTGTGCATTGATGTTTCGCCTTCTGCCCCAACGATTCTCAGGTGATTTTCTTTTCCTCTCTCATTTGATTCTCCGGTGTGCTTCCAATTCTAGCTAAGCTTACTTGCCACCATGATCCAATGAAATTTTTAGTCTTTCTAAAGATTTAGCATCAAATAAACTGATTTTAATTCTGTTTTCTAAGCGTTAAAACATAAAACTGTCTTACTACCTTAATATGTTCAATTTTGAGGGATTGAGTCCTGATGAATTGTTTAATTTTAAAAATATTTTTATTATTGGTATCAATTCACCGTTTTGATTTTTTTAGTATTATATAGCGCAATTGACATAGTTGCCTTTGTTGCTATAATCCACTAGGATTGATTTCTTGTTGAATTTTGTCAGTTTTGGAAGGTTTTAAGATTTGAGAAGTAAGTTCTTGGTCGACGGTTATAAAAATGTGAGTTTACAACACTGAGCTATTTATGCACCATATCTCTTTTGAATATTGAACTGCCTAGTCACACAGGCCTTGCTT
Organism: Arachis hypogaea; assembly: GCF_003086295.3. Lineage (NCBI taxonomy): Eukaryota > Viridiplantae > Streptophyta > Magnoliopsida > Fabales > Fabaceae > Arachis > Arachis hypogaea. The sequence goes on along the minus strand of NC_092049.1, from coordinate 132,704,688 downwards.
TTTTAAAAAGATATATGATCATCTTATGCCTTGAATAGATACATTTTGATTTGAAACTTGAATTTTCTTACTTTTACACATCACGTGTGCACTACCTGAACCTTCTCGGCATCTTATTTTAAATTTTAAGTACATCATATAAATTATTGAAGGTGAAAAGTCTAGCATGAAAGCTTTGACTGAAATTAGAGACTCAAAATAACATTAATAGATTGAAGAGTTTTTTCTTAATAAAATAATGCATTTTTAATGTAATTCATACCATTAATTATTCAAAGAAGGGAAATGGAGATAGTGAGAAAACTTATCACTAATCAGCAGTTTCATTATTCGAGTCTCAATGGAGTACCCTCCACATGGTTGTGCTGAGAGAAATTCTGCTCTCTGCAGTTCGTGTCGGAGATCTTCTTACTGCATGGAGTGTTGCAGCCCGACTTCTCAGACACTACTATCCTCTAGTAACTCCTGCTGGTCAAAATGGCCTTGCAAATGCCCTTTCAAATTCAGCAGATAGGCTGCCACCGGGGACACGATGTGCTGATCCTGCTTTACCTTTTATAAGGTGTTTACTCGGTTAAACATTTAATTTTCAGTTTGACAATTTACATCATGACTATCCAATACAAATGGACAAAGGGTAACAGTTTGATTACTAATTGTTTTCAGGTTGCATTCTTTTTCGTTCCTCCCGATACAAATGGACATTGTAAAACGGAATCCATCTAGATTAGACTGGTGGGCACGTTCTGCTCCTTCAGGTCCATTCATTTATACACCCTTCAGTAAAGGAGATCCAATCAATGTCAAGAAGCAAGAACTTATTTGGGTTGTTGGAGAGCCTATCCAGGTCATGGTGGAATTGGCAAACCCATGTGGCTTTGATTTAAGGGTTGATATACCTATCTGTTCATTAAGAAAACTTAGATGCTTTTTCATGAGTGTAAAACTCTTGCCAAATTCATCGAAAGTGATCACCTTATCAGGCATTCCAACATCAGTGGGATCGGTTACAATTTCTAGGTGCATTGTTCATTGTTTTGGTGTTATTACTGAACATCTTTTTAAAAAGGTTGACAATCTACTTTTTGGGGCAACCCAAGGACTTGTCCTTTCTGATCCTTTTCGATCTTGTGGATCTTCAAAGTCGAAGAATGTAACCGTTCCAAATATTTCTGTAGTTCCACCACTTCCATTGCTGATATCACGTGTTGTTGGAGGTGATGGTGCCATCATTTTATATGAAGGTGAATGTCGTTATATATGGATAAGTCTGGCTAATGCAGGCACAGTTACAATTGAGCAGGCGCATATTTCTCTGTCACGAAAAAATCAAGATTCTGTGATTTCATATTTTAGTGAGATTTTAAAATCTTGCCTCCCTCTAAAGCCTGGTGCTGAAGTGACCTAACAGCTAAACAAACCAATGATCTAAGCTACTCTGACTTCGTCTTTTTACATAGCTACTTTTTAGACCTGCCACAATAGGATCTCATATGAAGCCGCCACATGTCTCCTAAAATGAGAGATCACTTGTTATGTGAATTGTCACAACTGACAACCCTAACCACAAAACAAAAAGAGAAGGAGCATGGAGAGGAAGCACCTGGGCATGAATGACATCCTCCCTCAGGAGCTCATTCACCGAATCTTTCTAAGGGTACCCGCCAAAGACCTGTTTCGCCTCAGATTCGTTTCAAAACTTTGGCACTCTCTCATTTCCGATCCACACTTTGCGGAATCGCATTACAACTTCCACTCCGCATCTTCCCGTTCGGTCTTGTTGGTAAAAGACTATACTAATGCTTGCTGTGTTCCCTTAGACACGCTATTTGATGTTGCAGCAGCACCACCAACATTCAAAGAGGTATCTCTCCCTTCCAGGAAGGCCATGTTCCCTTTTTCGTCTCTTGGAATCATGCATAGGCTTTGTTTGTTACCACATGTTGGGCCAACCGTGGGGAGCTCTCGACAACCGGGGAGATTTCGGGGAGGAATCAAGCGAGAGAACATAAGATGAGAAGACACCACATCCAACTCAAAACCTTAAGGTGTCAAGTAAATGGGTCTCTCATCTTATAAACTCCTCACTCTTCCATGCTTTCTTTGATGTGGGACTAACTTCAACACTCCTCACACTTGCAACACTAACAATCTCCCCCTCAAGTGTGAGCCTCCACATCAAGCATCAACTCCCCTCTAGCTCCTCCACCACCATGAGTATTTGTCCATCACACCGCCGCAAAACACCGCGGGACACGCCGCCCGGACCACCTTTTCCGGAAAGACTTTCGATGCTTCACCTTGAATACTCCTTAAAACCACCAGAGCCGATTAACAGGAAAAACCAGCTTATTTTTTTTGTTATAAATTTTTATGCCCTCTCTTAAGTATTAATTTTTTAATTTAAATTATATATATTTTAAATTTTGTTTGTTAAGTACATAAAAATTTGAACGAGAGTATATAAAAATTTGAAATATATTTAAATTTTGTTTATTGGATAGAAATATATTTAAAAGATGGGGAAATATGAAGTTGATGCACGATAAATAAAACAGAAAAAATGATAAGAGAATTGAAACGGTTATCTTCCACAGTCCCACTCTTTCTCTATTTATTTATTTTCGTCAACCTCTCTTAATAATTGGGAAACCTCTCCTAATAATAGGCAAACGATTATTTCCTACTTTTTATTTATCCCCATCAACCTTTCTAACAATTGGCAAACAATTATCTCCCGCCTTTCCTCTGTTTTATTTATCTCCCTAACACACAATTAAAATATTATTTCTCCATTCTTTTTTTATTTTATTTATTCTCATCATAAAACTTGAATAACGTACAAATTTTTTATTTTTCAAATTTAAATCAATCAAATTCGATTTATAATTTAATCAAAAAAATTTTATGAACTCTTTTTAAGTATTAATTGATCAAACTGTTTGATCTCTTCTACCAACTTTTTTAAGTACTAATTGCATGGTAAAATATTTTTTATTGTTTTCAGAAAATATATTTTTATATTTATAAATATATATAACGAGATAATTTTTCATGTAACTCGTTTACACGAGATATACGAAAATTGAAAAAATAAACATAGTAAATATTTTTTAAATTATTTATTTCAGTAATAATTATAATTAATTTATTTATTAAAATAAAAAATCTTTACAATACTCCTATTATAGAAAATGATTAAAATACTTCTATTATATATATATATATATATATAAATTTTAAAAACTCTAAATTATAACCATTCTCCTCTCTCTATGTCATTATAGGGTTATAATTTAGAATTTTTAAAATTAATATATATATATATATATATATATAATAGAAATATTTTAGTAATTTTTTATAATAAAAAGATTATAGTTATTTTTTATAAAAAAATATTAATTTAAATCGGTTCAAAGTTTAGTTAAATATTCGATTTGTCTGGTCTAATTTTGACAAAAATAATACAATTTAATCGATTATATATATTAAATTTTAATTATTAAAAAATATCTTTTGATATTTTAAATATCTTTATTTATGTGATTCTCTATTTTTATAAGATTGATTATGAAAATATATAAAAGTGTTTACTATGATATCTAAAAATTATTGTCTAATTGCTAAAAAAAAAAAATTTTAAATTTAAAAATTAAAAAACTTAAATATTTATAAATTATTATAAAAAACAAATTAAATTAAAATTAGACGCTTGACCATCTATAAAATATAGGAGATCACATGTGAATTGTCACAACTCACAACGCACAACCCTAAACCACATAACAAAAAGAGAAAGAGCATGGACATGAATGACATTCTCCCTCCGGAGCTCATTCACCGAATCCTTCTAAGGGTACCCGCCGGAGACCTGTTTCGCCTCAGATTCATTTCAAAACTTTGGCACTCTCTCATATCCGATCCAGACTTTGCGGAATCACATTACGTCCTCAACTCTGCCGCATCTTCCCATTCGCACTTCTTCTTGCTAAAAAACTGTACTAATAATGCTTGGTGTGTTCAGCTTGACACGCTATTTGATGTTGCAGCAGCACCAACAACACACAAAGAGGTATCTCTCCCTTTCAGGAAGATGCCATCATTGTCATGTTCTCTTTTTCGTACCATGGGATCCTGCAGAGGCTTTGTTCTCTTAGACAAAAAACTAGATTTTCTTGTTATATGGAACCCAGTGACTGGATCCAGCAAAACAATATCTTACTCTCATATTAAGGTCCCGCGCTATGATTTAATTCGCTATGGATTTGGTTTCGATGCATCACGAGATGACTATTTAATAGTTCTATCTTGGCATGATGACTACAAGCAACACCGCTTAGTTTGCTTTTCGTTGAGAACCAATTCATGGATTAATCTCGATGCATCACTCCCCAAATACATGAGTAGGTGGAAGCATCAACTTTTTGGGTGGTTCTTACATGGCGCTATTCATTGGTTGTGTTACTCTAGTAAAGGTTACATTGATGATGGTATTCTTATCTTTGATTTGAAGGAAAGGAGTTTCTCCAAGATATCTATTCCACAACAACTCGTAGGGGATTATCCCATCCATTTCATTATTCTCACCATATTAGGAGGGTGCCTAGCCTTGTATTTGTATGACAATGACAACAATAAAACTAAGATATGGGTTATGAAAGAATATAAAGTGCCGTCATCTTGGATTTTATATGAGATTCCTTATGGTATGCCTCTATGCATGTCCAATGGAAGTAACATTATTGCGATAAATTTTACTCCCTGGGATTACAAGTTAAGATTTGTCAAATATAACGTCAGTGGAGAGCTTCTAAATTATTCTCCTCGACCTCTTTCGGAATATGATTACTTCTATAGAAGTTTCTGTGTATACACAGAGAGTCTCTTTCCATTCCCCGGTCACATTAAGGATAAGGATAAGAAGAAGAAAACTGGTATGTAAACTATTCTCCTATGCTTTACACCCTATTGCTTTGTGATTAATGAAAAAGTACCAAGCAAGATGCATCATGCATAAAGTTGCATTCAGATATGAGATTTGACTATTGATGGTATGAAATTACAATTTATCATTAATCACTTTCTTGCTTCTTACAGTCCAGTCGTATGGTGAGGCTTAAGGTTTAGCTATGTTTTCATGTATAAAGCTGTGACCTTTACCCGCTGATCTTCTTTGCAGGCCATTGAGCTCGCCAAGAATGTTTTGAACAACATGATGTTGCCAAAAGCATATTAGTGAACAACGAACATACAAGCGAACAATAACTTAGAGTTTGGAAGTATGATTTTCTTTCCAAATTTCGCATTGTTAGGTATGCTGTAGACACTAATAACAGTCTTGTGTCGCTGTTTCTTTCCCTGTTTCTCCTTGGCTTCTATCCAAGTAGCATTACAAGAAAGACTACTTAACTTACTAGCTCCTTCCATTTTCTTTTTCAATTGGTTGTTTAATAGCTAGAGATGAGGTAATGAATGCTTAAATGTTAAAGAATAATCATATGTCAGAATCTGCTGTCTCCGCATTGTATCTGAGACCTTTTCGCAGAACCATTTTTAATTTTATATCATAAAAACTAGTCATACGTTTGTATGAGAATTGAGAAGGATCTAATTTAGTTTTATACTATCTGGTGTGAGGTGCTGCAAGGTGCATTGCCTTTTGGGATTTATAGCACACTGAGCATCAAGTTAATTTTGTTTAGATCTTTAGTTGAAATTTTTTGAAGTTAAAGTTCTTAAAAAACACTAAACTTTCTTTTTTCCTCTCCTTGGGTGTAGGGAGAAAATGTCCTTTTTGTTATATATCTTTTTCTATATGATCTTCTTGTTTGGGGAAATTTACATAAATGCTTTTCTTCAATTTTCTTCTTGTCCTACTAAGATATATGAATCAATATCTTGATTAAATGGCTACATATTCTGATGCAAGAGTAGAGCATTTTATTTGTGGTTTCAAGAGCCATAGATGAGGTGGTGAATTCTAAAAATGTTACATAAAAACTATTTTAGTGTGTGAAGGGTAAAATTAGACCTGTCTTTGACCAAAAAGACTCCAGAAAAAATGCATGTTCAAGATTCCAACTTATAATTATCATTTGTAAGCTAACTTTTATTAGAAGGTGTTTGATTTGGTAGGATGATAAATTTATACGTACCAATATAATAAAAATATGAAATTAAAACACGACATGTGAATTTTGTTTTTTATGTCAGTAATTAATTTTTTTAAATACATATCATATCAATGATTTTACTAAATCACTCTTTTATTTTAATAAAAATAAAAATATATTTTATTTAATTTTTTCAAAAAGATTTAAATATTCTTTTTTTTTATATTGAACAAAAACAACCCTAATTCTTTAATTTAATCAAAATTCAATTAACTTTAGTTTTATAATTTTAAATCTGAATCAATTTAAAAAAAAAAACTAAAATACATTTCATTATTCATATACATTAAAAAATTGCTTTGATTATTATGAATCTTAATCTAATCTCTCCTACCCCTTCATACCAAAAAGAAAAATATATCTAAAAAATTGTTCTTCTTCTTTGTATACCAATCTATTGATAAAGAGCATCATCACCCAGTCACCCTTAATCTCTACGGACAGCAGCAGTCTATCCTTAGTTCCTCACCCTTCCTTGTCAGACTCTGCCATTGCCCTTCCTCCCCTGATCTCGACTTAGTCATTGATCAATTCAACGCTTCCCGTAGGTTATGATTTTCTTTCCCTCTCTCATTTGATTTTTCGGTGTGCTTCCAATTCTAGCTGAGCTTACTTGCTACCATGATCCAATGAGATTTTTAGTCTTACCAAAAATTTAGCATCAAATGAACTGATTTTAATTCTGTTTTTCTAAGCGTTAAAATATAAAATTGCTTTACTGTCTTAATATATTCAATTTTGAGGGATTGAATCCTGATGAATTGTTTAGTTTTAAAAATATTTTTATTATTGGTATCAATTCACCGTTTTGATTTTTTTTAGTATTACATAGCACAAGTGACACAGTTGCCTTTGTTGCTATAATCCACTAGGATTGATTCGTTGGTAAATTTTTTCAATTTTTGAAGGTTTTAAGATTTGAGAAGTAAGTTCTTTTTAAGATTTGAGAAGTAAGTTTTTCTAAGCGTTAAAATATAAAATTGCTTTACTGTCTTAATATATTCAATTTTGAGGGATTGAATCCTGATGAATTGTTTAGTTTTAAAAATATTTTTATTATTGGTATCAATTCACCGTTTTGATTTTTTTTAGTATTACATAGCACAAGTGACACAGTTGCCTTTGTTGCTATAATCCACTAGGATTGATTCCTTGGTGAATTTGGTCAAGGACTAATCCGTCGCGGTACTGAGCTCCATTTAAGGGTTTGCCGCTGGCCAATGGATTGCTGCATGCACAAGGCGGGATTCGAACCCCCGACACTTGCTTAAGCGGACTAGTGAGCTAACCACTAGACCAACCCAACTTGGTTCAACAGAGCTATCTATGCACCATATCTCTTTTGAATATTGAACTGCCTAGTCACACAGGCCTTGCTTTTTTTAAAATCTTATGCCTTGAATAGATACATTTTTATTTGAAACTTGAATTTTCTTATTTTTACACATCACGTGTGCACTACTTGAACCTTCCCCGCATCTTGTTTTGAATTTTAAGTAGGTTTAATTATTCTGTAGGTCTTTATAGTTTTACCAAATTTTTAATTAAGTTTCTATAATTTTTTTTCTTTTCAATTGAATCTCTAGATGTTAATTTTTTTTTTCAATTTAGTTCCTAACAAAACCGTTTGAAATAACAAAATATTCTATTCAAAAATCGAATATTCTCCTAATTAAGTTAGAATTGCTAATTAAACCCACTTCTATTTTTTCAAAATACCAAAATTACCCTGCCATTTTATCCAAAAATAAAGAACCCTAACTGGTGCTTGTTCTCTAAAGGCACTGCGTTTCTCCTCCATTCGTTGGTGTTGTCCTCCAGCTGTGGCGGCGGCGGCGTCGTTCGTCGTCTTTGGTCTGCGCTGCACTGCTTTGCGCCGGTCGTGCGTCAGCTCTACTCTGCTCCCCACCGGTGGTGTGTCGCTTCTGTCGCGTTCCCTGGCCGTGGATCACTGCGTCGCGCCTCGCGTCGCCGCACCTCGCCTTACTGCCTGAAGTCGATCTGCTAAAACAGGTAATAGGTTAGTTTTTTCTTTTGTTTTTCAAAGTTAATGAAACAGCTTTAAGCAAATGATAATTTTTCTGATTTCTGAATTGATTTGATATACCTATTTGTTTAACTGAATTCTAAATTCTTTTGATATAATAGTTTGGGTTTACAATATGAATATATATAAGGGTTTTGTGAATTGATGAATTGATATATGAATTGGTTTTGCTGATTATGAATTTACTTTATTATTGATTGTTGTTGCTGTGATGAATACCATGCTTCTTTCAACCACCGGTTCTGTTCTTGTCGAGGCTTCGCCACATGATTTTTTTTGGGATGGAGATCGAGATGGAAAAGGCTTAAACTATCTTGTCCGCTTATTGATGAAGCTAAGATCAGAGTTTCTTGGCGAGTCGTCATCATCGTGCGATTCCCCTAGTATAGCCGGATAACTATGTACAGAGCCACAGAAAATATTATACCGGTAAAAAATTTGGATATTATGCTTGAGATTTTAGGTTCATACCTTATTATTTCTGTTGTACAAAAAGAAAAGAGGGAGAGAGAATGATTATGTTGTTGTAGAAAAAAAAAAAAACAGTACATCTCCATCATATTAATCTATTAATCAAACCTTTTGCTTTGATTTCTTTCTCTGATATTTTCCATTTTCATAATACTATCACTTCCTTTCTGGAGTTATGCATAACTTTATTTGATGGTTTGTGATGTTAATAACTTAATATGGTTATGAGAATAATCTGCTTTGAGAAGAAATAATGGATTCATGTTTGATCAAAGAGAAATGCTTCTTCAGGATATAGCTGATAATGTCAAAAAAGTTGCGGTTAGAACATGATGTCTATGAGTGTTATTGAAACCTCTCAAACTCAATTCATGAATATAAATTGAAAATTCGTACTAAACAAGTAAGAGGCAAAGTTTTCTCTCAACAGAAATGACACAGAATGATTACTTCATATGACCATTATTTAGAATTTGTTGAACATGATGTCTATCAGCTTCATTTATTCATGAAGGAAGTTCTTTAATATTAAGTTTTTATTCAATTCTAAAATCTTAAACCATATTTAAAAGAATCTTAATCCTTCTTTCTTTTTTCAATCCGGACATTGGTTCAGTACCAGGTACTTGTGGTAGTGATTATTTTCAACAATGGAAGTGTATATAGTGGTGACTGGAGAACTCCCGAAGTGATGAATGAACTTCACAAAGATGATCCTACTCCGACTTCCTTTGTTACGAAAGCAGGCTAACTTGTTGGGACACTTGATGAACTCAAGTCTGCTCTTTTAAAATCAGCTGTTATTAATGTTATTGTTGATTCCTATACTAGTTCAGAGAGTGAGAGGTTGCAACACAAGAACTGATTTTCATATTATCTATATTATGCTGAAATTATGCTTTCTATTATTTTCATTTTTAGATTTCAAATTTCAATAACACAAATTACATAGCCTTGTGATTTTTTATGATGTACCATGAAATGATAAAGACACAAACTATATTTCATGAATCTACACAAATATAAAATGTTACATGATCATAATGAATACTTGAATGATGAAAACTGAATTTTATATATACTTTTTACTACTATTTCTATTTCTGTTTCATTTTATCCATTACTTTTTTTTGTATATTTTTAAGATAAGGTATTTTAAAAGTCAAAAAATAAAAAGAATGTATTTTTGGTACAATTTGTATATAAATAAGAAAAAGGCAAAAACTAGTGCACTCCAGACAAAGTAGAGAGTACAGCACAGAGTACAGCACTATTTAAGAATTAACCTACTATCAAAAGTTATCATGTAAATTAAATTTATTTATTATTATTATTATTATTTTTATTGTCATGGGCTGAATAAACAAATTGACACTGAAAAAAACTAATCCCCTCTTTTAAACACCAGAAGTACTCTGGAACTTGATGGAACTCCTCTATTACTTTGTTACTAGCGATGTCTTTAAACATCTTTACTGCTGCCGGTGCTTTCACTATCGTTCTGGCCGCGATAGATTTAAACGTTTTTGAACCCACCTCCTTTCGCTTCTGCCATGAATGAATGACATTTCAAGCCTGAAAAATCGCTGCCATGAAAGAGGGAGACGGCTGTCTGTCGTCACTGTTGGCTGGCTAACTACAAACGTAAAACCGATTCTGGAAAAGAACTCATGTTTTCATAAAAGTGCCATGACTCCATTAATTTTCAAATACTAATTTATACTTATAGATTATTTGAAATTTTTTGATTGCATTAAAAATTAAAAATATTAATTTAATATTAAAATAAAATTAAGGGCAAAAAACAGAAATAAGCCAAGGGAGAAAATAATTTACGTGAATAAGCCAAAACGAAAACTGCTTCATGAATCCACCAATGTACATTTATATGTAGTTCGAACCAGCTTGGTTCGAACTCCATTTCTACATAATTCGAACCAGCTTGGTTCGAATTATACACAAACACATGCACACACTAATTCGAACCAGCTTGGTTCGAATTACACGCAGTAATTCATGGTATAATTCGAATTATGCTGTTAAAAATTTAATAATTTACTAAAAAAATTTATTAAAAAATTTATTAAAAAATTAATAATTTAAAAATTAAAAAAATATATATTTTATTTCATACGTTAACAAAAAGCTAACAAAATATTTAATTACAGACTTCTTTAAAATATTAATGAGCTATCAATTCGAATTCCATACAATACTTTTCTGTCCATTTTTAATAGCTCATGAATATTTTTTAATAAATTTTTTTAATAAATTTTTTAAAATTATACTACAAAAAATATTTTATCCTATGCAAAACAATTTTAAAAAAAATGACTTAAAAAATGTTAGGAGTACTATAAAAATTTGTAATGTTATAATAACTTAGGTAAATACATGCATGTACTCAAATTTTAAATAAAATATTCTACATAGTCAATAATAATTTAGAAATGAAAGAAAATATTTTATTCCATACAAAATAATTAAAAAATATATTTTATTCTATACAAAATAATTTTAAAAAATGACTTAAAAGATGTTATGAGTACTATAAAAGTTTGTAATATTCTAGTGATTTGGGGAAAAAGATGATAAAAATATTTTTTCTATAATTTCTAAATTATTAGTGATTATGTAGAATATTTCTTTAATGTCCTAAGTCATTAGAACATTACAAATTTTCATAGTACTTCTAACATTTTTTAAGCCATTTTTTAAATTATTTTGCATAGAATAAATTTTTTTTTGTGGTATAATTTAAATAAATTTATTAAAAAATATTTATGAGCTATCAAGAATGGGCAGAAGAGTATTGTATAGAATTCGAATTGCTCACCATATAATTTGAATCAGAGTGATTCGAACTTCCCTATGCGTAATTTGAATCATGTAATATCTCACCATATAATTTAAATAAATTTATTATAAAACTATCATGAATATTACAAACTTAAAAAAAATATTTTTATCATATTTTTACCTAAATCACTAGAATATTATCTCACCATATAATTTAATTATCTCTACATAGTCACTAATAATTTAGAAATTATAGAAAAAATATTTTTATCATCTTTTTACCTAAATCCCTAAAATATTACAAACTTTTATAGTACTCATAACATCTTTTAAGCCATTTTTTAAAATTATTTTGTATAAAATAAAATATTTTTTAATTATTTTGTATGGAATAAAATATTTTCTTTCATTTCTAAATTATTATTGACTATGTAAAATATTTTATTTAAAATTTGAGTACATGCATGTATTTACCTAAGTTATTATAATATTACAAATTTTTATAGTACTCCTAACATTTTTTAAGCCATTTTTTAAAAATTGTTTTGCATAGGATAAAATATTTTTTGTAGTATAATTTAAAAAAATTTATTAAAAAATATTCATGAGCTATTAAAAATTGACAGAAAAGTATTGTATGGAATTCGAATTGATAGCTCATTAATATTTTAAAGAAGTCTCGTAATTAAATATTTTGTTAGCTTTTTTTTAACGTATGAAATAAAATATATATTTTTTAATTTTTAAATTATTAATTTTTTTAATAAATTTTTTAATAAATTTTTTTAGTAAATTATTAAATTTTTAACAGCATAATTCGAATTATACCATGAATTACTGTGTGTAATTCCAACCAAGCTGATTCGAATTAGCGTGTGCGTGTGTTTGTGTGTAATTCGAACCAAGCTGGTTCGAATTATGTAGAAATGGAGTTCAAACCAAGCTGGTTCGAACTACATATAAATGTGCATTGGTGGATTCATGAAGCAGTTTTTGTTTTGGCTTATTCACGTAAATTATTTTCTCCCTTGGCTTATTTCTGTTTTTTGCCCTAAAATTAATCTTTAAAAAAAATTAAAAATACCCTTTTAGAATAAAAATTAAAATACTCTTTTGAGAATAAATATTTTTTAATTATATTATAAATTATAAATTTAAACTAAAAATAAAAACTAAAATACCCTTGTAATTAATTTTTATAAGAACATAACAAGATCTGAATGTTACTAAAAATACTAAAGTAATTTTATAAGAATTAATTCATATTATTTAGTTGTATTAGGAATTAAAAATTTAAAATAATTTTAAAAACATTAAAATACTCTTATATTTAATTTTTAAGATATTAAAATAGTCTTTTAGGATTAATCTTGGAAACAATAAAATACTCATTTAAGATTAAAATTGTTTAATTATGTTTAAAATTTTATATTATAATTTTAAAATATTAAAATATTTCTTTACAAAAAAATATATTTAATTATTTTTGTTTGTTTCATTCTTTATATTTATCTTAAATAAAAAAGATATTAAGACATAACTCAATCTTATACACATTTTATACTAAATATAATGCATCGTCTTTCAATTTTTATCTTTCAGTCTTTCTCTCAGTATATAATTTTATTTATATTTAAGAAGCTACGTTTAGCTTTAGATAAATAAATAACTAATGAGATTATTATTATTATTATTATTATTATTATTATTATTATTATTATTATATATTTGTTTGCTTTTTACGTAAGTATATTTATTTTTTTAATTAAATTTATATAATACAAAATTTTTTATCATTGTGTCTATATTTAGAACATAATATATAATTAAATTAAACCCAAAATAATAATACACACAATTCACCCAAAAAGAGAAACCTTACATGGATCACCCAAGTGCATATTTTTATATAAATCAAATGAGATGCATTTGATTTATAAATCTCCATAATAAATTCGAATTATCAAGACGAATGCAAATCGAATTATTTAGAGTCGATTTATGCATGCATGTCAGCCACCCAGTAAATCGAATCGATTACAATGGGATTTACAAATCGAATGTATCTCATTCGATTTACATAGAAATATGTACTTGGGTGATCTGTGTAATATTTTTTTGTGTGAATTGTGTAATATTGTTTTAGGTTTGGTTTAATTATGATTTTATCCTTATATTTAATAGTATAATTTTGTTTCACACAAAATAAAATTATTATATATTTATTTGCTTTTTAAGTGAGTATATATTTTTTTAATTAAATTTATATAATACAAAATCTTTTATTATTGTCTTCATATTTAATGTTTTAATTTTGTTTCGCACAAAATAAAATTATTATATATTTGTTTGCTTTTTACATGATATATAAATATATATATATATATATATATATATATATATATATATATATATAAATTAAATTTATATAACACAAAATCTTTTATTATTGTGTTCATATTTAATATTTTTTTTACACAAAACAAAATTTAGTTAAATTTTAATATTATAATATATATTTAATATTATTTTTTCTAAGATTCTAATATATCTTTTTTTCTGGATTTGGTGTATGAATTTTCAATTTATTTTTTATGTATTATTTATTTTAATTCTAAAGCCCAGTAACTTTTTTTGTACAGACATGTTATAATTAATATTCATATGCTATTTTTTTATTTTGGACTTTAGCCCAATATCTAAAACTTATAAAAAAAATTCAAATTTTATAAAAAAAAAAGTAGTTAACTTGATTAACAAATTGTCTTTTTAAATTCAGACTATTCCAATAAAATATAATAAATGAAAAGTTCAAATTTAATAAACTAATAAGGTGTGCAACACTCCATACTTAACAAGGAGCGTTTAAGGATGAGCAAAAAGAATGATAGTGACAAAATAAAAAGGACTATAGGAATATCTTTCATGTCCTAGAATCATTGAATATGGATTATAGGAATATCTTTCATTAAATATTTATGGTTTTATCGAATTTTCAATTAGATCCCTATATTTTTTTTCTTTTCAATTAGGTCCCTAAGGGTATACAAGTAATTTCATAATTTACTAATATTTTTTTGATATTTAACGTTAATAAGGACTAAATTAAAAAAAAAATAATATATAAGAACTTAATTGAAAAAAAATATACAAAGAATTAATTGAAAATTTAGTGAAATTATAGGCACCTATAGAATAATTAAACCTTTTAAGTACATAGTATAAATTATTGAAGGTGAAAAGTTAGCATGAAAGTTTTGACTGAAATTAGAGACTCAAAACAACATTGATAGATTGAAGAGTTTTTTCTTAATAAAATAATTCATTTTTAATGTAATTCATACCATTAATTATTCACAGAAGGAAAATGGAGATAGTGGAAAAACTTATCACCAATCAGCAGTTTCATTATTTGAGTCTCAATAAAGTACTCTCCAGATGGTTGTGCTGAGAGAAATTCTGCTTTCTGCAGTTCGTGCTGGAGATCCTCTTACTGCATGGAGTGCCGCAGTCCGACTTCTCAGACATTACTATTTTCTAATAACTTCTGCTGGTCAAAATGGCCTTGCAAATGCCCTTTCAAATTCAGTAGATAGGCTGCCACCGGGGTCACGATGTGCTGATCCTGCTTTACCTTTTATAAAGTGTTTACTCGGTTAAACATTTAAATTCCAATTTGACAATTTACATCATGACTATTCAATACAAATGAACAAAGAGTAACAGTTTGATTACTAATTGTTTTCAGGTTGCATTCTTTTTTGCTCCTCCCGATACAAATGGACATTGTAAAAAGGAATCCATCTAGATCAGACTGGTGGGCAGGTTCTGCTCCTTCAGGTCCATTCATTTATACACCCTTCAGTAAAGAAGATCCAATCAATGTCAAGAAGCAAGAACTTATTTGAGTTGTTGGAGAGCCTATCCAAGCCATGGTGGAATTGGCAAACCCATGTGGCTTTGATTTAAGGGTTGATATACCTATCTGTTCATTAAGGAAACTTAGATGCTTTTCCATGAGTGTAAAACTCTTGCCAAATTCATTAAAAGTGATCACCTTATCAGGCATTCCAATATTAGTGGAGCCGGTTACAATTCCTGGGTGCATTGTTCATTGTTTTGGTGTTATTACGAGGATCTTTTTAAAGAGGTTGACAATCTGCTTCTTGGGGCCACCCAAGGGCTTGTCCTTTTTGACCCTTTTCGATCTTGTGGATCTCCAAAGTTGAAGAATGTAACCGTTCCAAATATTTCTATAGTTCCACCACTTCTGTTGCTGATATTACGTGTTGTTAGAGGTGATGGTGCCATCATTTTATATGAAGGTGAAAATCGTGATATATGGATAAGTCTGGCTAATGCAGGCACACTTGCAATTGAGCAGGCGCATATTTCTCTGTCACGAAAAAATTAAGATTATGTGATTTCATATTCTAGTGAGATTTTAAAATCTTGCCTCCCTCCAAAGCCTTGTGCTGAAGTGACCTAAAAGCTAAACAAACCTACTAGGCACCGGATTCGATAGTCGCAGAACGTTTGAACCATTAAATGGTTCCATAACAAAATATATTTTTTAAGTTTTTTTAATAACTGTTAAATGGTCCTTATTTAATTTTAATTATAAATTAGTCCTTTTTATATTATTTAATTATAAAATTTATTTTTTATTTTATAAATTATTATTTTATCATTCATCTATCATGTTTGCTGAGAATAAAAACTAAAACAATAACAAATTAAATATTTCATTAATTGTAATAAATATTTTGCAATATTAATTGATCATAATTTTATTATTAATCTAGTTACATATGGATTGAAAAAATATATCATGTTTTGTACAAATTTAATCGATTGGATGCACAAATCAATCGATTGAAATTCAGGCTTCCCAAACTTCAATCGATTGAATAAAAAAAATCCCACATGCCTTGCAAAATTGAATCGAGTGTATATCAATTCCAATCAATCGAGTAGCAACACCACCAACATTCAAAGAGGTATCTCTCCCTTCCAGGAAGACGCCATGTTCTCTTTTTCGTCTCCTGGGATCCTGCAGAGGCTTTCTTCTCTTAGAGGAAAAACCAGCTAATTTTCTTGTTATATGGAATTCACTGACCGGATCCAGCAAAACAATATCTTACTCTCATATCGCCTCAGAGATCCAGCCCGATGATGCATTTCGATATGGATTTGGTTTCGATGCATCACGTGATGACTATTTAATAGTTCTATCTTGGCATGATAATAGTTACAACCAACACCACTTAGATTGCTTTTCGTTGAGAACCAATTCATGGATTAATCTCGATGCAGCACTCCCCACAACCATGGGTAGGTGTAAGCAGCAGAAACGTTCTGAGTTGTTCTTACATGGCGCTATTCATTGGTTGTGTTATTCTAGTGAAGATTACATTGATGATGATATTCTTATCTTTGATTTGAAGGAAAGGAGTTTCTCAAAGATATCTATGCCAAAACAACTCGTTGGGTGTTACCCCATTTATCTCATCACACTAGGAGAGTGCCTAGCTTTGTATTCACATGACAATCATAAAACTGAGATATGGGTTATGAAAGAATATAAAGTGCCGTCATCTTGGATTTTAATGTATGAGATTCCTTATGGTAACAATTGGCCTCTATACATGTCCAATGGAAGTGACATTACTGCGCTAAATTTTACTCTGCCGGATTACAAGTTAAGATTTGTCAAATATAACGTCAGTGGAGAGCTTCTAAATTATTCTCCTCTACCTCGTTCTCAATATTATTACTTCTTTAGTGGTTTCTATGTATACACAGAGAGTCTCTTTCCACTTCCCGGTGACATTAAGGATAGGGATAAGAAGAAGAAAACTGGTATGTAAACTATTCTCCTATGCTTTGCACCCTATTATACCTGTTTCTTTCAATTTATCAATGTTTAGGAAATCATTAATCACTTTCTTGCTTCTTACAGTCCAGTCTTATGGTGAGGCTTAAGGTTTAGCTTATGTTTTCATGTCTGAAGCCGTGACTTTTACCCGCTGATCTTCTTTAATTTGCAGGCCATTGATCTCGCCAAGAATGTTTTGAAAAACATGTTGTTGTCAAAGATTAGAATCACAATGGAGTCAAATAAAGGAAGAGAATATGGAGCAAGCATATTAGTGAACAACGAACATAGAGGCGTACGTTTGTATCTGAGACCTTTTCGCATAACCATTTTTAATTCTATATCATAAAAACTAGTCATACGTTTGTTTTGTACGAGAATTGAGAAGGATCTAAGTTAGTTTTATACTATCTAGTGTGAGGTGCTGCAAGGTGCATTGGCTTTTGGGATTTATAGCACACTGAGCATCAAGTTAATTTTGTTTAGATCTTTAGTTTGAAATTTTTGAAGTTAAAGTTCTTAAAAAAACACTAAACTTTCTTTTTCCCTCGGTTGTAGGGAAAAAATGTCTATTTTGTTATGTATTTTTTTATATGACCTTCTTGTTTGGGGAAATTTACATAGATGCTTTTCTTCAATTTTTCTTCTTGTCCAACTAAGATATATGAATCAATATCTTGATTAAATGGCTGAATATTTTGATGCAAGAGTCGAGCATTTTATTTGTGGTTTCAAGAGCTATAGATGATGAGGTGGAAAATGTTAGATAAAAACTATTTTAGTGTGCAAAGGGTAAAATTGGACCTGCTTTTGACCAAAAAAAAAAAAACTCCAGAGAAAATGTATGTTTAAGATTCCAACTTATGATTATCATTTGTCAGCTAACTTTTATTAAAAATACAATTTAAAGAAGAAAAGTGATTGAATGCATGTTATTGTAGTAATAGTAATATATGTGAAAATAGATCTTCTTAAATTTTTTTTGGTAAGATGTAATTTTTTATTGTTTAATATTTTTATTTTTATTTTTAATTCTACTTAAAAAATTTAAAATGAGCAACCATGCTAGGTTTATATTAAAATCTACTACTAAAATTAATCACTAATATAGAATATACAAATACACACTTAGAATTAGTTAATCTACACATATTTATACACAAATATATAATGGTTAGTTTTAGTAACTGATTTTAGTGTGTAAATAGCATTTTTATAAAATGGGATATCACACTTTATTTTTATAGGAGCCACTCATATAAAAACACCTAAAATATATTTTTTAATAATATTTTCTAGCAATTAAAGTTTAACACACGTAATCGATTAAATCGTATTATTTTTGTCAAAATTAAACCGGACAAATCAGTTTGACTAAAAAATCAGTAAATCAAACTTTGGACCTGTCTAAATTAATATTTTTTTATAAAAAATGACTAAAATACCCTTATTATAGAAAATAACTAAAATATTTCTATTATATATATATATATATATATATATAAATGAGAACTCTAAATCCTAATCCTTCTCTTCTCTCTATGGCATTATAGGATTAGGATTTAGTGTTTTCAAAATTAATATATACATAATAGTGGTATTTTAATCATTTTTTATAATAAGAATATTGTAGTCATTTTTTTTTATAAAAACAGAATATTAATTTAGATCGGTTCAAAGTTTGGTTCACTGATTTTTTGATCAAACTAATTTGTCTGGTCTAATTTTAACAAAAATAACACAATTTAATCGATTATATATATTAAATTTTAATTATTAAAAAACGTCTTTAAAAAAATGTTTTAACCATCTTTATCTAAATAATTTTCTATTTTTATATGATTGATTATGAAAATATATAAAGTGTTTGTGATGGTACCTAAAAATTAGGGCAAATCACACTATTAAACCAGTGGAGGAGAAATTACATGATTCAACCAAAGTAAAAAATGGATCAACCAGAAGTATGTTTCTATGTAATTTGAATCAAACTAATTCGAATTATAAACCAACAGTAATTCGAAGTTGATCAATTCGAAATATGCAGCCAAAATTCGTACGTAATTCAAACCTACTTGATTCGAATTATGCATGCAGGTTGACCCAGGGTAGTTCGAATTACACTAATTCGAATTACACTAAAAAAAGAAAATTATCCAATATATTAGACCAGCTCAATGTTAATAAGATTTTTTATTTCTATTATAAAATATAAAAAAAATTAATTCTCAAAAAAAAATCATGTTAATTTTTAGGATTTAATTTTTTATCGTGTGTTTTCATAAAGTTTGCACACAATTTACCTATCACATTGACTAAATTTATTTATTTACGTAAAGTTTGTTGATGGATTCAACAAACTTATTTACGTTTTAATACGATTTGAATTGTATTAGTATATTTTTATTTTTAATCAATTTAATTTTATTTAAATAATTAGAATTTTAAATTATAAAATTTGTATTAGTTTGTAATTTAAATTTAAATAGATATAATTTAAATTAATAATTTATAAAATTGTATGTATTCGTATTATTATACTCATATGATTAATTATATTTATTCGATTTAGAAAAAAATAACCGTGGTTAATTTTTTTTATTTAAATACATTCATATTATTTTCAAATTAAAAGAATATACTTATCTAAAATAACATGAGTACATTTATTTAAATTTAAAAAATTTTAAAATAGTAAAAGTATGTTTATTTAAAATATTAAAATTTTAAATTTTAAATAAACTTACTTATATTAATTTTAAATTTTATTTAAAATAATACGAATATGTTTATTTAAATTAAAAAATTAAAATAATAAGAGTTCATTTATTTAAAAATTTTTAATTTAAACATAATATAAGTGTATTTATTTGTTAGTTAAAAATTAACTATTATTATTTTTTTTTAAAATTAAATAAATATAATTAATCATATGAGTACAATAGTACGAATACATATAATTTTATAAATCATTAATTTAAATTATAGCTATTTAAATTTTAAATTACAAACTAATACAAATTTCATAATTTAAAAATCTAATTGTTTAAATAAAATTAAATTGATTAAAAATAAAAATATACTAATACAATTCAAATCGTATTAAAACGTAAACAAGTTTGCTGAATTCATAAACAAATTTTACGTAAATAAATAAGTTTAGTCAATGTAATTAGTAAATTTTGTTTAAACTTTATAAAAACACAACAACAAAAATTAAATCCTAAAAAATAACATGATTTTTTTAGAATTAATTTTTTTTATATTTTATAATAGAAATAAAAAATCTGATTAACATTGAGCTGGTCAATATACTTGATAATTTTATCTTTTAGTGTAATTCGAATGGCATTCCCTATAATTCGAGTTAGTGTAATTCGAACTACTCTTGTAACACCCTAACTTTTAGCACGTCATGATCGTACCAAAAGCAAGGCGTTACTGACCCGTTTTCCTTATTTACTATTTAATATTGAGCCTTTAGTTCGATTTCGCGTTTCAATTTTTAGAAAAAAGCCGAAATCTTTTGTTTCTATTAATTAAAATCATATACCAAAGATCTCCAAGAAATACTAGTCACATAGTTATTAATAATAATAAATATTATACAGAAAAATTCAAATAAAATTCAGTTATAACTCCTATCCCTCTGTATAAAATAAAATCTTAAATAACAAAGGCGAGAAAATTCTATAAAAACAACTCAACACATAAACTTAACTTAAATAAAACTCATAATCACCCGCAGCTTCACACTGAGTCTCCGAACCTGTGTCATTAGAAAGGGTGGAAGATTTTGGGGTGAGAACAAACCACTAGTTCTCAGTAGGGAATGAAAATGCCGTAAAAGTAATGATTAACATGCAAATAATTAACTTTACTTAATAAAAACTATTTTCTTCTTTCTAAAACCTTTGAAATACTTCTTACTCTTACTTCATATACTTAATTACCTTCTTTAACTTTTCAAACTAAAAACAAATCCCAATTCTCAGTCACCTCAATACACCAACTAATAGCACAAGAGACAGATCAACACACAAACAAATTGCAATAAGACAAACAAGTCAAGCAACACAATCATAGAGAAAATATAACAAGCAAAACAAGACCAAATGCAAATGCGCAATCAATATGATGCATGTCTCTCCTAAGCAGGCCATGAGCTCATGCATCGGTTGTCTACCCGCAACCCGACGTTACTCGGAGCGAACCCCGAATATGGTTTCTTTACTGTGTCAATTAGACACCTTGGCATCACGGTTACCCGTGTCAATTAGGCCTCATCATAATAATGTGTATCACAGTAAGAAACAGTGCTATCAATTAGGCGAACATTCCCGCATTAGCAATCTCAGGCTATCTGTTAGGCGAGCACTTTCGCATTAGCAGTTCGGCACAAAGGCCCATTCCATATAATTCTCAACTTTTATTTCATTCCTTGTTCTTCATTTTTCTCTCTTCACTGTATCTCTCAATATCATGTCTTTAACTTTAACCTTTCTTAGGGCAACTTACA
The DNA here is from genome assembly GCF_003086295.3 of Arachis hypogaea. Lineage (NCBI taxonomy): Eukaryota > Viridiplantae > Streptophyta > Magnoliopsida > Fabales > Fabaceae > Arachis > Arachis hypogaea. The sequence continues at coordinate 132,682,798 of NC_092049.1, read as the reverse complement.
TTCCTTTTTAATTCCTAAGTTTGTCTAATCTAAAACCATGTTGGTAAGGTAATTCTAGAGATATTAATCTTTAATTCAAGTTAGGTTTTACTGAATTTGGATTAGAATTGAATTTTATACAAACTTTAAAATTCTGCTGTTGTATTTACAAAATTCCAAAAACGGACAGCAGCCATGTTTTCTATAAATTCCATAATAATTTCAATTCTAATCCATTGCTTCTAAATTTTGGTGATATTACAGTCAACATCCCTAAGTTTCAGAATTCACAAGTTTCAGGTTCATATCACTTCATTTGATTAATTAATTATCAATTGGAAATGGAGCCCTGTTTTTATAAACCAGTTCAGAGTTTCCAGCAAACAACCGACTTTCCAAGTGACTTATCTAAGTCTACAAAATAGATATGAACATGAAACTTGTACTCACTTAAAATAGATTGATAGATCTTTAAAATCCTTTTGAAATCAACTCAAAATTCTATTTAAATTAAAAGTTATAGCGTCTGGAAGTTGGTACTGCAGAACCAGTAAACCAGAAAAATCTGCAGCAATCACTAAATTTCAAAAAATCATACCTTCCAAACCACTTAGCCAAATTCCCTGAAATTTTTATGGAATATTCAAGACACACTAAAGTTTTACAGAAAAATAATTTCATCTAAAAATTAGGTCTGGACTGCTCCCAAAGATTCATTCATTCTGCTGCCAATTATGCAGATTTCTGCACAAAATATTTCCAACAATCTCACATACCAAATCTTATATTCAAGCCTAGGATTCATCTAAAACCACATTTCTAACTTTCTTTTGACTAACCAAAGTTGCCCAAGAACTCTTACTTCAATATATCACAATTAAACTAACATATTCAATTAACAACAATCACAACCTAATCAAACAAACAGTTCAATAACCACCATCTGACATAAAAAAATTAGAACCAGAATTTCCAGCAATCCAGTCACAATCACGATCTTAACTCAAAATCGTTCTTAAAAACCAAAATCAGCATTACTAAGCGTCTTTAAAGTTATCATTCAAACATATTTCAAACGAAGAACAAAACATGCTTTCACAATTACAAACACCCAATACATTTTCAGTGAACTTTCACACCAACATACACGTTCTTTTAACCAAGATCTCAAACCACATAAAACCACCAAGAGACATAACCAGTCACACATTCACTCTGCATCCAAAATCCATCATAGATCAAGCATTCATATATTTGCAATTATTCAGTAAACTTCTTAGACATTCAAAGTTTAAAATATTTAATTTAATAAAATATCCCCTACCTCAGTGTCGCATTAACAACGTAACCAAGCCAAACAGCAGCCTCGGGGACATTTTTCCTATGAGTTCCCTTCCTCTGGCAACAACACAACAGCTCGGAACTTACGTAGCAGCATCAGAATCATCAAGAGCAGCTCCAACATTGGTTCCCGGCGGCAAAGGCTCCAGCAACTACGAAACTAGAAGCAGAGGCAGAACAGAGCAAGAGCAGCAGCAACGATCTTAAACCCAACAAACAGCAGCGGCAATGACGTTTTCTCATATTCCAGAAACTAGAAGTAGAAGCAGAACTGGCGAGCTTCTCCATTCAGTCCTCCAGTGATGACGTCCGAGCACGACCCTACCTCTCTTACCGCGTCTCTCTCTCTTGTGGTTCTGTTTTTCCAACGACGACAGGGGTGACGGATCTGCAGCGAGGCAACGGAAGCAACGAGTTGAACGATCGGAACCTTCAGCGGCGGCAATAGGATCCACGAGCGGTGCAGCGGCAGCGCTGATTCTTCTCGGCTCGTTGGGGTTTTAGTCCCGCATCTCCCCTCTCTCGTCTGGACTTGACGGCCACGACAACCCAACCATGGAGGTGACGGGCCGGCGGCGCTCGTTGGACGGCGATGCATGCGATGGCTGCAGCAGAGCGTGATGATCGGCGGTGGAGCAGGCTCGGCGGCAACAGGCAGTGACGCCTCCTTCCTCTCTTCTCTCTTCTTCCCCTTTCTTTCTTCCCTCTTATTTCTCTGATTCACAGTGTGTGTGTGTGTGTTTTTGTTGTTTGTGAGCTGTGTCTGTGCGTGTATATCTGGGAAAGGGAGTAGCGGGGGTGAGTGAGCGTGGCACTCAGAGGGACGAACAAGTGTGGAGAGGGATTACGTGTGTGATTTGGGTGAGAGGGGTTAGGGACAGGGTGGCAACACTACCCGAACCCGTGGGTACCCACCCCACCCCTACCCGCTCGGGGCGGATAATTACCCGCCCCCACACCGGGCGGGTTCTTGTGCGGGGCGGGGCGGAGTCGGGTTTAGGCTAAATCCGCCCTTACCCACCCCGGTATATATAAGATATATATAAATATATATATTTTTAATATATAATATGTGTAACATATATAAAATAATTAGTAAAATAATTAATAATATTATATTATATATAAATTTTTACTTTAATTTATGTTATGTACGTAAATGGTGGTTATCTAATTTTTAAAATTTTATTTTATTTGTTAGATTTAATAATTATAGGAGCAGGTAGGGGCGGGGCAGGTATCCACAGGGGCGGGTTAGGGTTTAACATTTTACTACCCGCGGGTAGGGTGGGGGCAGGTTTCATGCGAATTTTTTGTAGGGCGGGGCGGGGTCGGGTAGAGCAAAAACCCGCCCTTACCCGCCCCGTTGCCACCCCTAGTTAGGGTTAGTGAAATTAGGGTTTAAAATTGGGAATTTAGGAATTTGAGTAGAGTTTGATTTAAAACCCAATTTAATAAATATAATTAATTTTAAGAATACTATTTTATTTTTCAAATTACAAATTATTTGTAATTAAATACTTTAATTTAAAATTATAGATAAATAAATAAATTTTTTTTAATTCATAATATTAATCAAAACTTTAAATTATTTCAATTTAAATTATATACAAAATTCTCTTTCATCTTCAATCACTCAAACTCTTAATTTTAATTAGCACAAACCATTAATTTTAGTAAATAAAAAAAATATCTAATTATAATTGAAAGTTGTATAAGACCAAATTAATTTAAAATATGAAGTCTCATAACCATTTTAAAGAAAATCATATATATAATTATAAATAATTCATAATTTATTTTCTAAAAATCTGGGGCTTACAAGCTGTGTCAACTTGCATGTATAATTCAAATCAGGTAGGGTCGAATTATATACGAATTTTGGCTACATATTTCGAATCGATCAACTTCCAATTACTGTTGGTTTGTAATTGGAATTAATTTGATTCGAATTACATAAAAACAGGCTTTTGATTGATCCATGTTACATTTTTAGCTTTAATTGAATCATGTAATTTTTTCTCTATTTTGATTTAATAGTGTAATTTGCCCTACAATTTATTGTCTAATTACTAAAAAAAATTAAATAATTAATTTTAAATTTAACAATATAAAAATTTAAAAAATTTAAATATTTAAAAATTATTATAAAAAATAAATTAAATTAAAATTAGACACCGAATAAAAGAGACCATAAAATTAACTATATATAAAATGGGAGATCACATGTGAATTGAATTGTCACAGCTCACAAGGCACAACCCTAACCACAAAACAATAAGAGAAGAAACATGGAGAGGAAGCACATGGGCATGAATGACATCCTCCCTCCGAAGCTCATTCACCGAATCCTTCTAAGGGTACCCGCCGAAGACCTGCTTCGCCTCAGATTCATTTCAAAACTTTGGCACTCTCTCATTTCCCATCCAGACTTCGCCGAATCACATTACAACGTAATTTCTGCCGCATCTTCCCATTCGCACTTCTTCGTCCTAAAAGACAATACTAATGCTTACTGTGTTCAGCTCGACACGCTATTTCATGTTCCAACACAGAAAGAGGTATCTCTCCCTTCCATCATCATGCCACGTTATGATTTTCGTACCATAGGATCCTGCAGAGGCTTTCTTCTCTTAAACGAAAAACCAAATTTTGTTATATGGAACCCAGTCACTGGATCCAGCAAAACAATATCTTACTCTCGTATTAACCTCCCGCACAATGATGCAATTCGATATGGATTTGGTTTCGATGCATCACGAGATGACTATTTAATAGTTCTATCTTGGCTTGATAATCGTTACAACCAACACCGCTTAGTTTGCTTTTCGTTGAGAACCAATTCATGGATTAATCTCGATGCCGCACTCCCCAAATCCATGTGTAGGTGGCCGAAGCAGAAACTTTCTGGGTTTTTCTTACATGGCGCTATTCATTGGTTGTGTTACTCTAGATCTGATGAAGATTACATTGATGATGGTATTCTTATCTTTGATTTGAAGGAAAGGAGTTTCTCCGAGATATCTATACCAAAACAACTTGAAGGGTGTCATCCCATTAATCTCATCGTATTAGGAGGGTGCCTAGCCTTGTATTGGAATGACGTTGACAACAATAAAACTAAGATATGGGTTATGAAAGAATACAAAGTGCCGTCATCTTGGATTTTAATATATGAGATTCCTTATGGTATGCCTGTATGCACATCCAATGGAAGTGACATTATTGCGCTAAATTTTACTCCGATATATTCCAAGATAAGGTTTGGCAAATATAACGTCAGGGGAGAGCTTCTAAATCATTCTCCTCCACCTCTTTCTCCATATTGTTACTTCTCTTTTAGTTTCTGTGTATATACAGAGAGTCTCTTGCCATTGCCCGGTGACATTAAGGATAGGGATAAGAAGAAGAAAACTGGTATGTAAACTATTCTCCTATGCTTTGCACCCTGTTGCTTTGTGATTATTGAAAAAGTACCAAGCAAGATGTATCATGCATAAAGTTGCATTCAGATATGAGATTTGACTATTGATGGTATGAAATTACAATTTATCATTAATCACTTTCTTGCTTCTTACAGTCCAGTCTTATGGTGAGGCTTAAGGTTTAGCTATGTTTTCATGTATAAAGCTGTGACCTTTACCCGCTGATCTTCTTTGCAGGCCAAGAATGTTTTGAACAACATGATGATGTTGCCAAAGATTAGAATGACAATGGGGTCAAATAAAGGAAGAGAATATGGAGCAAGCATATCAGTGGACAACGAACATACAGGCGAACAATTTAGAGTTTTAAATAAATTGTAGGATTAACAAGTTGAGCATGAAGAAGATTGAAAACCTTCAATTTTATTTTTCTTTGGAAGTATGGTTTTCTTTCCAAATTTCGCTTTGTTAGTTATGCTGTGGACACTAATTAAGTAATAACAGTCTTGTGTAGCTGTTTCTTTCCCTGTTTCTCCTTGGCTTCTATCCAAGTATCATTACAAAAAAGACTACTTAACTTACTAGCTCCTTCCATTTTCTTTTTCTTTTGGTTGTTTAATAGCTAGAGATGAGGTAAGGAATGCTTAAATGTTAAAGAACAATCATATGTCAGAATGTGCTAGATTTTTATTGATTTGGTTTGAACTGGCTTAAGCATTTTTTTAAATAGATAAATTCTTCTATTTAGTTTGAAGTTATCTTGTTTCTATATACTAATTGCAAGGGAGAAGTAAAAAATATATCAATGGACGAAGGCAACGATGGGACCTAAACAACACTTCAAGTAATCAGGTATACATTCAAAGCAGTTTTACTCGCGTGTAAATATATACTATGGTAGGTATTGGACACAAGCATATTATACAAGAATGAATCTCACATAAAAATGCACATCTATTAGAACCGTAAAACTGTTGTTACCTTGTTTCTGTCAAGAGCAGCAGCAATATCAACCATAAAAGAAATTAAGCATATTATACATGTAAGAAAATATTTTTACTTTGTTAACTTAGCCTAAATAATGAAAGACCAACTTGTCATTTTAAAATATGATAAATGACTTTATTTTTTGTATTTTATTTTTATCAGAGACAAATGAACTCTTTTCATATTTAAGATTTTGGATATGAAATCTATTAAAGAAAATCAATGTTAAGAGTTTATACATGTGACCTATTTTTAATCAAATGTTTAACAGATTATAAATACTGAAAAAATCAAATAGAACAAAAAAAAAATGTAGTGGTAATATAAAATAATAAAGGTAAGAGTACAGTAGAATTGACCAATACAAATAGAATTATTCCACCACCATATATATAACATTAATAATCAACCAACATGCTGTTGCCTAGTCCTATATATATATATAGTTTGTTGAAATTTGATCTTGTTAGGAATTGAAAAGAGATTCACAATATATTTTACTCCCACTTCCAAAAGCAAAATCCCAAGGCTTTTAAGCAAAGTTTGCATCATTATTATATATGCACTTCTAATATACATGCTTTTAGATAAGTCATACCCACCACTCAACACTTGTGTATCATCATCATATGGAAACTAGCTTTTACAATAATGTTCATCCTCAAAAGTGAGCATTTTATTTAAAAGGGTGGACTTTTTAAAAGTCACCACACATACATACATATATAATTTAGGTTGTTTAAATGTTACTAAAATCCGTTAGGTAAAATTACCATAATGCATGGATATCAGCTCTTTACCAATAATTTGTCCATGTACTACTTAGTTTCTTAAAAAAAAGTTAATTATATAATACAAGTTTTTATGCTACTATAAGGCTGATAATAAATAACAAGACATAAAAGACAGAGACATAAAATTTATTATTCTTATATTTTGTTTGGTAATAAAATAGAACAAATTATAAAAATTTAATTTATTTTTATTTTTATTATTAAAAAATTTTGAGAAGAAAAAATATAATAATAAAAATATAATTATAAAAAATTAATAAAAATAATGAAAGAAAAAATAAAAAATAAATTATATTTTTTGTTAGTATTTTCTGTGTCTTTTCTATTAGGATGGACACAAAATACACTAATTCATTGTCTTTGAACACAATATCTCTATCTATATCTCATCTATCAAATATAATTTTATATCTTTGTATTTATATTTTAATATTCCGTCCCTATAAACAAACATGGCCTAACAAACATCATCATATCTATATTTTTCTTTTTATTGTTTTTAACCCAACTCAACTAGATTTTTATTGATTTGGTTTGAACTGGCTAATGCATTTTTTTGTTTTTGACTTTTTGTTTTTAATAGATAAATTCCTCTATTTAGTTTCAAGTTATCTTGTTTCTATATACTAATTGCAAGGGAAAAGTAAAAAATATATCAATGGTCAAAGGCAACGATGGGACCTAAACAACACTTAAATATAGGTACTTCATTCAACATGCATTTGTTTTGATATCCAAACTTTACAATAGTGATGATTGGTAGGTTCTTATGCTGATATATATTCAATCCTGGGTTTGGTTTGCATAAACAGTAAACTATAGTGTTAATAACTTAAATGCTATATTATTATTATCAAAATTTATTATTTTTATTATTAATCATTAATATTTAAAAATTTGAGTTAAAATATATTATTAAATTATTAAACTAATTTAATTGATTGATTGATTGGCTGCTTGATACAAAGGATCTTCTTGCTTGTGTCGATACTAATAAGACCAACTCCAACGGTGAATGCTTTGAAAACTTTTTCTGACACAAACGAATTTCTATCTATTGGAGAAAAATAGAATTGATCCTTACATAAGTTTCGATGGAACTAATAAGTCCCTCTGAATAGGGACTGGATATAGCCAATAATAGCTTGTCATTTGGCAAGTTATTATTTAAATAATTAAATAATAATTAATTTAATAATAATTATAATAATTAATTATATTAAATAATTATATTTTTATTTAATTAATAATTTATATTAATTATTTAAATAATAATTAAATTGTAATTAATTTATTAATAATTATAATAATTAATTAGATTAAATAATTAAATTTATATTTAATTAATAATTTATATTAATTATTTATGTCATAATTAATATTGAATATTATTTATATTATTATATTAAATTAGCCGTTGTAAAACTAGCTGTTGTAAAATTAAGCGTTGGAAACTAGTTGTTACTATGCTACTGTTATTATTAATAAATTAATATTTTGGGTAAAAAACCCAAATAAACCAAGCTGAAAAATTTATTACCCAAATCAGCCAAAACAAAAATTATTTCAACAATCTACCAATAACCATTTATATATAATTCGAATCAATATGATTCGAACTACAAATACATGTAATTCGAAACAACTTGCTTCGAATTACGTTTGAATGGATATGCATGTAATTCGAATCAAGTAGATTCGAATTAGAGAAGGGTAAATCGAATTGACTCGATTCGAATTAGTAGGCTCATGTGACTCTATGGAGTTCGAATCATATTGATTCGAATTATTCAATGTTGGTGACACTAGGTAGTTCGAATTAAGTTGATTCGAATTACTAGTGAGTTGCCTATATAATGCTACGTTAGTTGGATATATATCAAATTTTTTTTCACATTCTTACTTGAATAGTTGGATATATATCTTATAATTGATACAAAAGATATTTACTGTATAATTTTATTTTTCTAAAAATATTTTATATATATATATATATATATTTTTTATGATTACACAATTTTAAAAATATTTAAAAAGTATTATTAAAATTAAAATTATATTTTTTATTATTTGACAATAAAATTAAAAATTAAAAATTAGGGATTAATATTGCTAGGTAGGCAGTAGTTGTGGTGGCAAATTTGTACCCTAACAAAAATATTAGGGATTAATATTGCTAGGTAGACAAAAAAAATAGCTAGAACTTACCTTATTTATCATTAATTATATAAATTTGGTTACAGAATATTAAGGTGTGTTTGGCAAACGCTTTGGTGAAAAAAGAGGTGCGTTTGAGCTTCTTGAAAGTTTCACTTTTATGTTTAGCAATTTTTTTCTTTTTAAACGCAGAAACGATTCTGCCTCTAAACCCACGTTGAGAAGAAGCTAAAATTTGTAGCTTCTGCATTTCACGTTCATGGTTGCTGATTACCTTTAGAAAATTAGGTGAGAAATTTTTTTCTTTTTTACCAACCTTACCTTTCATTTTTAGTTCTCTATAGTTCTTTCTACTTTTTCATAGTTTTTCTTTCCATTTTTTTAAATCAAAATGCGTTCAGATTTGTTTCAATCACTAGTAAATTGAATATTTTAATTTTTATTATTTTTAGTACTCATTTTCATATTTTAATTTTTAATGTTACGATTTCTGATGTTATGTTTTTATATGAGTTTTTTTTTATCATTTCCTATACTATTTTATATATATATATTTTTTATGATTTTTTTTTATTTTTGTTTGACTTTGTTTATATAATTTTTTATTTATTTTATTGTATTTCTTTTATTCATATGACAAATATTGTTGATTTTTTTTTTATTTTTTGTAGTGCTATAATTTTTTAGGTATTTTTATTAATTTTTATGATTTTTTAATTATTTTTTGTTCATATAAATTCTTTTTTTTCTATCTTTTACTACATTGTATTTATGTTATGTATAAAATTTTTTTTATTCATTTTATTCATATGAATTTTATTTAGTTTTTATTGTATTTTTTTGTTCATATGATATATGTTGTTGGTTTTATGAAATTTTTATTATTTTTTATCTGTATGATTTTTTTCTATTCTTTGATGTACTCTATCTTTGTTTTATATTAATTTTTTTATTTTGTATTTTGACTTTGTAAAATTTGTAATTGTAATTATTATATACTATGTTTATTATCAAAATTTTGTATAATATAAACTATGATCTATAAAAAAGGACAAAATAAATAAAAAATTAATTATAAGTAACAATAGAGTCATAAATAATAAAAATTTATAGTCCAAAATAATACTAAATTAAAGAGTACGGGTAATATTAGAAAAATTATAGAATATTTTTTCTTTAACATTATAAAATTTATAGTACTCTCTTTTATATTTTTTTATTATATTTTTTTATTTATATAATAAATATTTTTTATATTATTTTTGTTAGGTTCTGTTTTTGTATGTATATAAAAAATAATTTAAATTGATGTCTCTTTTAGTAATTTTTCATCTAAAAGTGATTTTGAGTAGTATAATCCAAACAACATTTATTTTGCTATAATCAATTTTGATACAAATATTGCTAAATATAAATCACATTAACTCAAACTTATTTTTCATCAAAATCAATTTTGTAAAATCAATTTTATGCAAACTCACTTTTGCAAACTGAAATCCAAACACACACTTAATCCCTAATTTTTAATTTTTAATTTTATTGTCAAATAATAAAAAATATAATTTTAATTTTAACAATACTTTTTAAATATTTCTAAAATTGTGTAATCATCAATATATATATATATATATATATATATATATATATATATAAAATATTTTTAGAAAAATAAAATTATACAGTAAATATCTTTTGTATCAACTATAAGATATATATCCAACTATCCAAGTAAGAATGTGAAAAAAAAATTGATATATATCCAACTAACGTAGCATTATATAGGCAACTCACTAGTAATTCGAATCAACTTAATTCGAACAACCTAGTGTCACCAACATTGAATAATTCGAATCAATATGATTCGAACTCCATAAAGTCACGTGAGCCTACTAATTCGAATCGAGTCAATTCGATTTACCCTTCTCTAATTTGAATTTACTTGATTCGAATTACATGCATATCCATTCAAACGTAATTCGAAGCAAGTTGTTTCGAATTACATGCATTTGTAGTTCGAATCAATATGATTCGAATTATATTTAAATGGTCATTGGTGGATTGCTGAAAAAATTTTTGTTTTGGCTGATTTGGGTAATAAACTTCTCAGCTTGGTTTATTTGAGTTTTTTACCCTAATATTTTGTACTCTATATATACCACTTAGATACACTTCTATTCTCACACTTTCTACTACTCTTCTTTATCTTCTTCCAAGTTTACAAAATCAAAGTTATGCTAATATTATTTTTTGTTCGAAAAAATGGATCCAAACCAACTCAACTCTTTCTTCAATTACTTACAAAACTTTTCTCAAATTCCAAATACCCAACAATCTCAAACCTCAAACTCTCAAGTTCCAAATCAAAACTTCACACTACCGAATACATTTCAAAATCCAAATCCACAAAATCTTTCTAATTTTAATTTTCAAGCTCCTTATAATAATCAATTTTCTATATTCCAACCGCAAAATCAAAATTCACAAACACCACATTTTTCCATTTTCTTCCATATTTAACCCCCTCTATCGGAAATGTTAGTCCAACTTCCTTGCCGTTTTCAACTCAATTTAGTGCATCAAGACATAACTCATCTGGTGTTGGTGGCTCTTCTAACCCATCATCTCATACTCCTATACAATCTAGTCCAAATTCGTAATATTTAAATTTTGCCAACCCTCGTGGATTAGATGCTATCGACCTCAATCATGATGATATTGAAGATCAGAGGCAAGATAGTATTCAACACTGGTATTGGAAAGAGGATGAGATGCTGATCAGTGCATGGTTAAATGTTTCAACTGACCCTATAGTTGGTACCGATCAAAAAGGAGAAATATTTTGGAGTTGAATTCATAGCTACTGTGTAGAATTTTGCTCCGACATGACAAGGGGGGTAGTTGCATGTAAGAAACGATGGTATAAGATCAACAAGGCTGTTGCACAATTTGCTGGTTACTACGATCAAGCTAGTCAAAACATAAGGAGTGGTTCGAACGTTGATGATATAAAGGAGTTTGCCTATAAACATTATTCCACAAATTATGGTAAAAAAATTCACTTTTGAGAGGCATTGGAACATGCTTCGGTTGGAGCAAAAATGGAGAAGCCAACTACCTACACAGAGTGGCGGCTCAAAGAGAACTAAGGTTAGTGCAACTGGAGCATACTCATCCTCATCAAACCCAGAAACACCATTAGCTGACGAACCCGGTGTGGACTCTCCCGTTTGCCCACAAGGATCAAAGAAGAGCAAGCAAAAATGTAAGAAAAAAGCAAAAATGCCTGAAGATTTTAGCGAAAAGAAATCATCGGTGGTTAAAAAGTTATCTCTCATGTAAGATATTAAGAATGTTAGAGAAAAGAAACTAATGGATAGGGAAAAAGAAAGAGAAGAAGAGAGGGAACATAGAGCAAAAATTATGGCAATCAAAGAGAAGGATTTACAAATTCAAGCGGTAATGAAAGAACAAGAATTACAAAATCAGAGGTATATTAAAAAAATGGAGATAAATGCAAAAGAAAGGGAAATGAAAAGGATGGCCAAGGAAAGGGAAAGAGAAATGGATATGCAAATACTTAATGCTGACACGTCTACAATGAGTGAAAAACGACGAGCTCTTCATGAGATTGCATGTGAGAAAATAATCGCCAAGTGGTTTACTTAATGGTTCCTTGTATTCATAGAGTTATGTAGTATATTCTTATTTTTATTGCGTATTATTGGTATGTGATGTAGTTTGTTTTGTTTATTTTTGGTGTAATTTTTTAAATTAGTCAATATTATTGTGCCGTTATTGTTCATGAAAGTAACCGTTGCAAAACTAGCCGTTAAGTAGCCGTTGCAAAACTAGCCGTTAAGTAACCGTTGTAAAACTAGCCGTTGAGGAGTAGGTACTTATTGCAAACACACTTATAAATATTAACTATCATTGACTCTGCAACTCCACTTTAACTCTTGTTTCTCACTTCGAAAGAGAACTAAAAATTACATTTTTAGATATGGCTAGAAATTTTGATGATATGTTTAATGAGGCTTTTTATGGCAAAAGAAGACGGCAAGATAACACACTCATAGATAATTGGATCGATGAGTGTTTACTCGAAAATTCAGAAGAAGATATCGACACTACAAGAAAATAAGTTTTTTGACACGCTTTTAAAGCGTACCGAAAGGTGCAAAAAAGCGTACCGATAGCCTTTCGCCATGCTTTTTGAGCTATCGGCACGCTTTTGAAAGGGTCACATCTGCCAGCGTGCCGGTTGATCTATCGGCACGCTTTTCTTGATCTATTGGTACGCTTTACTTTTTGCCACGCTTTTATCTATTGGTACGCTTAAAAGCGTGACTGTATGTATAACCCTATAGCCACGTTTTTAAAGCGTGCCGAAAGATGAATATACAGCCACGCTTTTAAAACATGCCGAAAGATGGATATACAGCCACGCTTTTAAAGCGTGCCAAAAATTAAAAACTTGTCGTTACACTTCAAAAGCGTGGCCTAATCCTTTTTCAAATAAAAAAAAGAAAAATAAGAAAAATAGAAATACTAATAAGTTAATCTTTCAAATAAAATATAATACTAAAAAATTAATCTTCCATTGATTTATATGAATTATGTACATGATAAAACATGAATAAAATATTTAAAAAAAAATAAATTCAAATTCCAAAATAAACATTTAAAAAAATTACAATTCTATGTTATAAAAAATCTAGTCTAATTCCTAAACAACATCCGGACTAATTTGTAGCACACGAATGATTGCCCGCAACTCTTGTATAGCTGTTGGAGGTGGAGAAGCTGTTGAGCAACAGTAACCTGTATGCATGAGAACTATACAACAAATTGCAAAATCAGTACTAATTTCAACCATGTCAAATTTGTCACTTAGTAATCAAAACTAGTAGCCTCCTTTTTATAATAATACGTACTTGCAACAAGACCCGAGTCATATGTGTAGACATCACCTCTGACCTGAACATATTAATATTAACTCTCATTACTTGGTATAGCATCATAATTCAGAATATTAGAGGCTAAAGGCAGATTTAAATTTCATACATTAGGTTCCCAAATAAAAAATATAGGTACATTTTTCTAATAGCAAAGTGAACAAATGAAAATTTTCATCTCATCTCATTAAATCATTTCATTAACTGAATTAATGTAAAAAAATTCATGCCGGCATCAAGGAAGCATTAGTGAAAAGTATGCATTAAAATCACATAAAACATTGACAAATGGAATGTAAACATTGCATTGACTTCAACGATAGCAAGCAGCCATAATGAATCAAATGATGCATATAAGTTGGCACTAGTTGAGCATGTTCAAACTTGAAACACCAGTTACATTAAAAAAAAAAATACTCGATGTCTGAGCTGAGGTTTCAACAAATACAACAAACATATAGCTATTACTAAGTAGTGGAATTTCACACTAAGAAGAATAGTGGCAAACCATATGGTGGTAGTGTCCAATCACAGCCAATACCACTATACATTAATGCATCATCTGTTATCTGAAAGCTCATCAAAATTCACAGCACTGAGTTAACATACAAATGAAACCTAGAAAAAAGTTATGATACCTTGATAGTCTCGCTTAAATCTCCAAAACCGTGGAAGCTGTGCAGGGGGCAGAACTACCAGCGGGCAGCTACTCCAAGAGCACAAATTGTAATAATCTCATTAAAATCATATTTCTTTATTTCTCAAGAAGTTATCAATTAAGAGTCTCCTATATAAATACTCTCTGAAGTACCTAATCATATCACTCTGCATCACAAGCATGTTGCAGAGTAGTTTATTACAATTCAAAAATCACAGAAAATATACACATGGTCATTGGTTAAAAATGGACTCAACTCTAGATCTTGAATCTGCTCAATGCGTGGGTCCTCAAACTTAAACTTTCGAATCACCATTCTTTCTCTATCTTCCTGCATGTAAGGCAACACAGTTGACAGTTCATCCATAAACTCTTTTTGAAGATTTAATGTAGATTATGGTATACAGAGCTTAGCAGTTCCTTGTTTGAAACCTTAACATTTAATAAAGCTTGAGACTGAAGCGCTATATCTTGGACAGAGATAGGCTCAGACCTAGCACCCTTTGTTGCAACAGCCTGCTATCAAGATGATGAATCAAGTAGTTAGGAAGTCAAACAAATCTTAAAAGTAATCAACCAACACAAACTCAAACATTCTTAGGCATAAAGCAAGGTTAGTTGCTTGTAGATATACACAAACAGCAGGTGTGGATTTTGATAAGGTTTTCTCACCTATTATCAAACCTGTAACTATTAGAATAATCTTAATCATAGCTTTATCAAAAGGTTGGGCAGTGAAGCAGTATAATTTTCATGATGCTTTTCTAAATGGAAATCTAACCGAGACTATTTACATGTCTCAACTCCATAGTTTTGTTTACTCAAATTCAAACCTTGTTTGCAAACTAAACAAGGCAATATATGGTTTGAAATAAGCTCTTAGAGCTTGGTATCTAACCATTACTGCCACCTTACAATCTTTTGGATTTATGAGCACAAAATCAAATCCTTTCCTCTTCACACATTTTACAACTACTTCAATTATTTATATATTTATTTATGTTGTTGATATGCTTGTCGGTGAAAGTAATTCTACTATGATACAAACTATTTTAAACAAATTACATTCAACTTTTTTATTAAAAGAACTTGGAGATCTAAATGATCTAAATTTCTTTTCAACTACTAGATATTGTGTTTACTATGGATCGAATATGGTTTTCTGGAATGTAGAAAACAAACCACTGTCAGTCGTTGTTCCACTAAAGCAGAGTTTAAAGCATTGGCAGTAGTGTTTGCAGAACTAATCCAAATTCAAAACTTGTTAATTTTCCAGCCTTTGAACACCTTTTGATGCGCCCACTGAAACTGCCTTAGCAGACTCAAATGATTCTAAGCACAAATATTGCATGGGAAAGAAAATAAACATAAGAATACTCATGTTAATCATTAACCCTGAGCAACAAAGTGGATTAAGAATGAGCTATGATACAAAACCCTACCTTGAAGGCCTCCATATGGTTTCAACTTCTCAAGAACTAAAGCTAGAATTGGTCCATGAATGTCCAAAACTTACTGTCATTGCAGCAGAGGCTGGCTTCAGAAGTTGTGCAGCTTCAGCAAAACTGCTTTGCACAGAAAGTTGCCTAGATAACCAATCAAAAAGTTCTTTACGCCCCTTCCGCACCAAGTTTAGAATCCGTCAAAGCAATTGTAATATAAGGAACCTACAATAGTAGCATACTCAGAGGATAGACACAAGACAGAAGAATCACTTAAAAAAAGATTGAAACAGACCATTTTATCAAATTGAACTCCTCCCAAGTCAAATTGAAGTGTAGTCTTACAACTGTTTGAGAGTGGAATTACTTTCTTGACTTACTTTCTTGACCTCCAAGCCTCTGAACAGCATGGACAAAGGAGAGACGAAGATTAGGAGTCCAACGAAGCCTTAGCATCTTTGATCTCACATATTGTTTCACACCACTTCCACTCTTCCCTTCTCTTGATGCTGTGCTGCTGCTACTTGGGTTTGCTGAATTCCCTTCTTCATTGTTATCCTCCTCCTCCTCCTTTGCTTCATTATTATTCTCTTCTTCCAATTCCTCATCATCACTCATAGCCGCTCCTTCATTCATGTCAAATGAATTTTCCTCACCCTCATTATCATTACTACTCTTGCCACCACTTCCTTCATTATTCTCTTGATGAATCTCAAATCTCTTTGACATATTTATTTATTTTAGCAGATGCGATGCTCAGTATAAATGCTACAATAATTTCTTGAATTCCTCCTTTACTAAATTACCTCTGAAAACCAAAACAAGGATGCAAATATTTAAATATACACACAACTAAAAACAAATAATTAAACAAGAACATACAGGCTGTAGTAGTGACCACTCTCTATCTATATATACAGTAGTAATTAATTACTAGCTAGCCTTTAAAACCTATATTCACTGAAGCAATTAAGCTGCCTACTTCGCTATCTGATCTTTAATGTACCTTAGCTTGAAGAGCGCTGTGAAAAAATACAAGAATAAGTTATTCCAAAATGTCTGCCTGAACAAAGTTCAAAAGAATAAAAAGAACAATCAGAACCCATAGGAAGCTTATCTTCTTCCATTAGATAACATGATGGAAGAAAAAATACAATCAAATATCTCATAGTTTTTCAATTATAGAAATGTAAGGGATAAAGCTGACCTTCCCAGGGTGATTATACAAAGACGAAAGATCAGAGAAAAGAGATGGAACTCCCTGGAGAGAATACAAAAGAAAGAAATCACAATCAACTTCGAAAAACCTGAGTGAGGCATAATTTGAAGCTAAAAAGAAACTTGAATACCTTAGTTAGGGGAGGCCTAATGTAATTATCTACTGCTGCTCTAAATTTGCCACCTTGCAAAAAATCTAGAGGTATTCTCTGCCAAACGAGATTCAGCAAAGAATGAACTCAAAAAATGAGCACCACATATCAGTAGCTGAGCACTACCACAGCTACAGCAGAACAGAACCAAATGTCAAGAAGTTTAGAGAAAAAAAAAACCCTAAACCACAGATCATATTAGAACAAAAAATAGAAATTTAGAAAAATAAAAAAAATGAAGAACCAAGAAAATCAAATTCAAAAATCAAATAATCAGATCAAGGAAAAAATTGACCAAATAATTTACCACGGCATTGTGAACGTTGAACATGGCTGACGGAAGTGCGACGAGTGAGGGAGAGGGAGACGGCGGCGCGACGACTTCAGAGAGGGAGACGGCAACGCGACGGGTGCTGAACCACGGAGGGAGGAGCGGCGATTGAGGGTTTGCGAAATAGAGTGAGCAACGATTGAGGTTCCGAATCCAACAAGGGTTTGCGAGACAGAGACCACTGAGAGAGTAGGAGGGCACGCCGAGACAGAGACCACTGATGGTGCGTGGACGGAGCAGCGCCGATGGAGGGTTCCAAATCTAACGAGGGTTGCGTCGATGGTGCGACGGTTGGGTGCGAGAGACCATCGAGAAACAGCTGGGCGGGAGAGATCGTTGATGGTGCGGGGTTGGGTGCGACAGAGAGAGGGATGGGTGTGAGGGCTAGATGAAGGGCTGGGTGTGAGGGTTAGATGAACATGACGGCGAGCTGTGTGGTGCGACGGTCTTGGCGATAGGCAGTGATGAACTTAGTGCGATGGCTTGCTGGGTGCGACGGCTTGCTTTTAGGTTATCTTCTAGGTTAAAAATGAATTTGGAAATAAAAGTGAAGTGTATCAGCAGTTACAACTTCTATAGGTTAAAAGTTAACTTAGAAAAAAGTAAAGTGTGTAAAAAATAGGGTGGCACTCTACGGTACGTTTTTGTAGGGTGCCTATATAAACACAGTATATCGGCACGCTTAAAAAATGTGACTGTTACAAAAAAATTAGTCACGTTTTTAAAGCGTGCCGATTTCTCTCTATGGATACGCTTTACAAGCGTAGCAATAAGAAAGCGTGGCCAAATTTTAAATAAGTGGCCACCTTCGTAAAAGCGTGCCGATTTTTCTCTATGGCCACGCTTTTCAAGCGTGACAAAAAAAAGTGTAGCCAAATCACAAATCAGTGGCCACCCTCATAAAAGCGTACCCATAGACCACTTTTGGGCACGCTTTAAAAGCGTGGCAAAAAAAAAGTGTGCCGACAGACCTTTTTTCTTGTAGTGATAGAAGCTCTATCCCAACTCCTCGTAAATGGATCAACAGAGATCGAGAAGCAGGACATGATCGCCTTTTTCAAGATTACTTTGCAGATGAATCGGTGTATAATGCTGACATTTTCTGATGAAGATTTCGAATGAGAAGACATGTGTTCCTTTGGATAGTAAACGCTCTCTCAAACGTCTATCCGTATTTCCAACAGAGAGTTGATGCAACTGGAAGAAGAGGCTTGTTACCACTCCAAAAAT
The DNA here is from genome assembly GCF_003086295.3 of Arachis hypogaea. NCBI lineage: Eukaryota > Viridiplantae > Streptophyta > Magnoliopsida > Fabales > Fabaceae > Arachis > Arachis hypogaea. The sequence goes on along the minus strand of NC_092049.1, from coordinate 132,664,129 downwards.
GTACCGCTGCGATACAGATGTTAGCATATGGCGTAGCAGCTGATGCTGTTGATGATTATGTGCGCATAGGCGAGAGCACTACAATTGAATGCTTGAAAAAATTTGTTGAAGGTGTCATTATATTTCAGTGTTCGAGGAGGAATACTTGCGAAAACCAAATTCAAATGACGTACGACGCCTGCTACAAATGGCGGAGGGTCGTGGCTTTCCTGGCATGTTGGGTAGCATTGACTGCATGCATTGGCAATGGAAAAATTGTCCAAAGGTGTGGAAAGGTATGTACATGAGTGGTTATCGTAGGTTGCAACCATAGTACTTGAGATTGTAGCATCTTCAGACCTTTGGATATGGCATGTGTTCTTTGGAGTTTCTGGTTCAAATAACGATATCAACGTGTTAGATCGTTCTCCAGTGTTCGATGATATTCTAAATGACCGTCCTTCGGAGGTAAATTATACTATTAATGGTAATAATTATACTATGGGATACTATTTAGCAGATGGTATTTATCCTAAATGGGCCACATTTGTCAAATCAATCTCAAAGCCACAAGGGAAGAAACACAAGTTCTTTGCACAATATCAAGAAGGGCAAAGAAAAGATGTGGAGCGAGCATTCGGAGTGTTGCAAGCACGCTTTACAATTATACGTGGTCCAACTCGCTTTTGGGAAAAGAAGAAGCTTGCCAACATAATGAGAGCTTGTATTATATTGCATAATATGATTGTTGAGGATGAAAGAGACACTTATGCAGGAAATTTTGCTCAAAACTTAGAGTATGATGATGTCGAAAATGGCTTATCACAAGCTTAGCTGGGAGAAGAAAATTTTGCACCATACCATCAATTTCTCCAAAGAAATGCCCAACTTCGAAATAGGCAGCAGCATAGACAATTGAAAGAGGACTTGATTGAACACATATGGCAATTTCACAATGCTTGTCGTCAACTATAGAGCTTAATTATGTTTTTCTTTGTATTAAGTAATTTTACAAATTAGTGTAATCGCGAATTATATATTGTGTATTATTATTATATATGAATTTATTTAATATTAATATCTTTTAATAATGAATTATTTTTAAATTTTTAAATTTAAATTATATTATTGAAAAAATTAATTACATTAATTTTAAATATTTTAATTAATTAATTAAGTGGGACCATAACAGGGACTAAAGTTAGTTACTCCTAATGGAGAAGAGAGAGATGCTTTGAGTTCCTATTTACTGTTTACGACGCAAAAGTTAATGTGGAGTTACTTTTTATGACAGGTGGACCATAAATAGAAATTGGGATGAGTTTCCTACTGGAGATGGTCTAAATGACATAATATAAGTGTAAATGGCCATAGTGAGTACTAATACTCATCACAATGCAAAAAGTAATTATCTATTTTTCTTCGTCAAACATATATAGGATTTTTTTATTTAAATTAAATAAATATAAAAATTACAAAAATGCGTAAAATATAAAATAATTATCTAAATACATAACATATCACATCTCAATACTAAAGAAGAACTAAAAAATAAATTTATCTTAGATACTCAGATCCTGTAACAAAACGACCATTGACGTATTCATAATGCACCTAAAATATGTGTTAAGCGAAAAAATGGGTACTGAGTATTCGAGATATACGTAAATATTGAACAGAGTCTTAGTATTCGAGATACGTGTAAATGCCTAATATGGATCTTAGCATCTAAGATATGTTCTGAAGCATATATAAGGTTACAACAACTAAGATTTTTGTTCATCTGAATAATTTTTAAGAATTTTATAACTTTATAATAGTTTAAATTTGAGTTTCTGAAGTAAATATGGTCCTGACAATATATTTGCGATGGAGACATCAATAGACTAAATATGACTTGGACATAGCTGGAGTTTTGGATTTTAATTTGAAATTAGTTTTTTTTTCCTTTTTTAGTTTTAGCAAATAATTAGTTTAGGTGTTTAGATTTTATTAGTTTAGTTAATGTATTAGGTATTTTGATTTTATTAGTTATAAGTTCCATATTAACTTAGGTAGACATAGTGTGTTTTAATATTTTTATAATTAATTTTAAAGTGAATTTTAAAAGTGAAAAAAATAGCATAAAATAAATAAAAAAATTATATAAAAAATTAATCTAATTCAAAAAAATTTTATTTAAAAAAATATTAAAAATATAACTATTTATGGGCATGTTTTTAATTAATTTATTCCTGCCGACTTCAAAGTTGCTTTATTTTGTAGGGCTTATAAAATCCAAATTTCAGAGAATTTTGGATTTTGAACACGTTGGCAAATAATCGATGAATTAAAAGCATTTTAAACAATTAGAACATGATAAACACCGAGAATAAGAAAGCGAAATAAAGTGTCATCTCTCGAGCAAGTGTGTATTAAGATTCATTACTAAATTATAAACTTTAGGAATAGTGCTACGATAGGGCCGGGCCAGTATCTTTTAATAAGTTTTTCTATGAACATATGTTTGGGGACCATAAACGCAATGATACAGTATTACATATAGCATTAAGTAGCATAATGGAGGCATTTCAATTAGGTGGCTACTCCAATGAAGATTTAATGATTATCATTATGTGAAGATACATCATTTTGACCATTGGATGATAGATTGTAGGGCTTGATTTTATTTAAAGTAAAAGTGTTACCTTTATTTAAAGTGTTGCTAAATAAATAAGTTACACTTTTTAAACAAGGATCATCATAAGAAGATGTTTTTGCTATCTTCATGAAAGTAGTTGCCTTTCAATTAACATATTTGTCAGGGTCCCTATCTTACTTTTTTGGTCTCGCAAAGTGCTCCCAAATCTTGTAAGACTAATAATTAAGGCTTTTAATTTATATAAGTTGGTGCAAACCAATAACTCTCTTAAGAGTATGATATGATTGAGGACTTAAAAGTTTTATATGCATTATAAACTTACATTTATTTTTTTTAAATTAATACTTTCTTGGCATTGGTATAGAATTATCTTAAGACCAATGTTTGTACCTCTTCTTTATTTGAGGGGAATGTTATCAAACCTTATTATTATTATTATTATTATTATTATTATTATTATTATTATTATTCTGTTATATCATTACTAAACACGTAATTCACGTGAAACACTTGAATGATATGGGGTACATTTCCCTTACAAGACATGGAGCAACTGATGAAACAAGCCTCGACCACAATTAACTAAGGAAATGAGATTTCCCTACAAGCTAAGTTATAAATTGGATTTTGTTTCCCCTTATATATCACATGCAGTTTTTTTAAATGTGAAATTGTTATTGATTTAACATATTTAATTGAATTGTTATCTAACGATTTTTATTTATCAATTTCATATAAAAACAACTGCATGTGAATATTCACGCATGTGTATGTATATATTGGTCACACTAAAAAATAACAAAATCAATAATAATCCATCATTAAAAAAAAGCACATCGAAAACTTTAAAACAAATATATTTTAAAATATGAATATTATATGTCTAAAATACATATGAATTGAATATTAATTTGTTTCAGGTGCTGTTCACATAAAATTATTTTTACGAAAGATAATAGTGATAATCTAGTTAAATATATTTGGAAAAAAACAATCTAACTGAATATATTAAATTATTTAATAATTCTCATTTATTATTCTCATGTGAAGACAACTTTAATTTAGGGGATTAGTTATCCAATTGTACGTCTCTGAATTTTGACATCGATTGAATTTTGTACTTATATCATGTATGTATGAAATAAAACGTAGCCCCACTGGAAGTCATAACAACCAAATTAAATGATCATCAATAATAACAAAAATGTGAGGTTAGTTTTGATGCAAAGTAAGTTACTCAAGATTTATCCTTCTGAAAAAACACACACATCAACGCATATATATATGGGTGGTTTTGATCCTATAATTTCACGTAGTTTCGCATATATAGCCACGCCAATAACTTGAAGCTAATATTTAAGCCTCTCTAATCTGCTCTGCATATAAATTCCTCTGTCTTTCGAACACTTTGCAATAGAGCCACACACACTGTCTCAATTAATAAGCATGGTTGCAGCTACAGAAGTTATGTCTGATGATAGACCCATTCAAGAAGTGCCTCTTCACACAACAACACCACCAGACACCACCAATTTATCATCCCCTCCCTTAAATAGGTACTCATAATTCATTCAGTTCTATATAACCTAAAGTCATCGATCATCTTCTCTTACTATTAAGGACTTAATCTATCACATTATTGGTGATGTTAGATTAAGTAACTCACTCTTAAAAATTTCTTTGTTTGGTTATAGCTTATTACCGGTAATCTAAATTTTGGAAGTAATTTACGTTACTTTTTAATAAAGATCAGTATTGCTTATGAAATATTAATTAATATATGGTTGATAATTATTATTATTATAGGTTGGAAGGGAAAATTGCGATTGTAACTGGTGGTGCCAAAGGAATAGGTGAAGCAGCAGTGAGACTCTTTGTGAAACATGGCGCGAAGGTTGTAATTGCTGACGTGGACGACACACATGGTTCCAATCTTGCAAACTCACTCTTTCCATCAGCGACCTACGTCCACTGTGACGTCAGCATAGAACAAGACGTGGACAATTTGGTAACTTCCACAGTCTCCAAATACGGCAAACTGGACATAATGTTCAACAACGCCGGTGTGCTAGGCGACCAATCAAATTCCAAGAAGAGCATTGTCAATTTTGACCCTGATGAGTTTGACATGATAATGAGGGTCAACGTTAAAGGTGTTGCATTGGGAATTAAACATGCTTCAAGGGTCATGATTCCTAATGGAATTGGTTCAATAATCAACACTGCTAGTGTTGCGGGTGTTATGGGTGGTCTTGGTCCACATTCTTACACCGCTTCAAAGCATGCCATTCTTGGACTCACTAAGAACACTGCTTGTGAGTTAGGGAGGCATGGCATAAGGGTAAATTCAATTTCGCCATTTGGGGTTGCCACGTCATTGCTTGTTAACGCGTGGCATACTAGTGAGGAGGTGGAGGGTAATAATGTAAATTTGCCTTCGCATGAGGAAGTTGAGAAGATTGAGGAGTTTGTTAGAGGGCTTGCAAATTTGAGAGGGGTAACTCTGAGGTCGTCCGATATTGCTGAGGCTGCACTTTTTCTTGCTAGTGAAGAATCTAAGTATGTTAGTGGCCATAATCTTGTTGTGGATGGTGGAATCACTTCTACAAGAAATTGCATTGGCCTTTAGTCAATTATTTAAGTTTATTTTGTGATTTATTTAAATTTGTTTCTGGCCCACTTGCACATATCTGTGTTAGTTGATATCAATAATTCTATAGAACTAAACTAAATACCAAAAAAATAAAAAATTCTATAGAATCTATATATATATATATATATATATATATAAAATAAGAGAGTAGTAGTAGATTCTTTACACGACAAGTGGTGTGTTCAGTACTTGTTAAGTGTTAGCTTTCATTGTATGACACGTGTAACTTATCAAAACAGCAGAGAGTGAAAATTGAAATTTAAAATTTGAAGCTCAGCGAAAATTTTTTACCGTTGACATCAGCATCGTCTACTTCTGTTGCCTCAGATGATTTCCTCTCCGTCGAATACAAGAACTACAACAGTATCGCCAAAGTACAAGAACTACCAGCATAGGATAGCCTAATCCGACTCGCAGAAAGTAACCTTAATTTTACACAGTTCACACTTCTTCATCATATCTAACTTCTCTATTTTAAACAGTGTTCATCATGTCTGTCTCAAAGAAGATCATTCAAGTGAGTTTTTATGAATTATTTTCATTATTTTTCTTTTAAAAGCTGATATAAGTGTTTATATCTACCAAATACTCTGTTATAAGGTTCTAAAATGGCATATATATAGTAAAACACGACGTATTTTTTGAAACTGTGATTGAATCAGAGTAAAAGAGTTTTGATTTTGGAAAATTACTTATCTTTACTAACCCATGTTCTCATCGAAGTAGAGAAGAAGAAAGTTAGGGCCTTCCACAAAATACAGACCAAGGTTGAGAAAGAGATGGACGGTGTTTAAGGTTTTTATTTTTTCCTAAAATTAAAATTTCATTTATTTAAGTTGATTTGTTTCATTTTATCTGTTAATTTTAATTTAATGTTCAATGCTGAGGTTTTGTTCAGGACTTCAGGTTGGTAGTAAATAGTAACCCTTTCTATTATTTTCTCAAAGTTGTTGAAGATGAAAACCTGACTCTTATCCTTCAGGAGACAAATTGAGACAGTTAATGTTTTTTCTCAATATTTTTTTTATATATGTGAAATCACTTGATATGTTGTAGTATGTGATTTTAAAGGTGTAAAATAGACAAAATTTAAATGAAAAAATTTAAGCTGATTGTTAATAAGCTGTGATCTGTAGTTGAAAAATGTGATGAAATTGACTGAGATTATGGTGTTATGGTAACATGTAGGTAGATGAAGAAGATTGTTATGCAGAGATCCTAAAGAATGCTATTATCAGGTGATATGAATCATCACTCTTATGAGTGGATCCAGCAACGATACAATCGCTACCAAAGGACTGCTCATGCCAAGGAACAGGATATGAATCAGCACTCTTTCATCGTTTTTTGCTCCGATCTTGTATTTTCTTTCCTCTCTATCATCTTTGTATCTACTATCATGAAAAAAACAGATGTTTTTGATGCCGCAAACAGAAAGGGTACATTCTATCGCAACTGTAACTGTTTTGGGCACCTCTTCTCAGACTGTTCTTCTATTGAATGTCGCAAATACAAACAGAAAGGTCCATTGGCTCCAATTGTCCAACACTATTCTGCCATTATTGCAAGCTCTTGAGACACTTGATTACTATCTGTCCTACGCGCCCACAATGTTCGGATCAAAACAAGTGTCATTCTCGTTCCAACTACACTAATCAGAATGTGCCCGCTTCTACTACTGCTACTGAATTCACCAACTCTGCTTCTCTCAATCCACTTTCTGTCTCTCCATCCAACATTGAGTATCTTCTTAGGCTACTTCTCTCCTTTTCTGGTAATACCTCTGCTGCTCTTTCTACTCCTCCAGGTAATTCTAAATGGTATTTTAATTTTGGTTGCTTTAATCACATGTTTTCTCTGCGATATCCTTTTTCATCTTTGTCTACCCCTACAAATGCACATTCTGTCAACACTGCTGATGGTTTCCTATTGCATGCGACACATAAGGGTTTTATTTCATAGTCCAATCTTCATCTTCCTCATACTTATTTTATTCAAAAATTAAATTTTAATCTTATCTATGTTGGTCAACTTGTTGAACTCGGTTTTGATGTCAATTTTTCTATTTCTGATTGTCGTGTGTAGGATCGTTGGACGGGATAGATCATCGGGACTGGACAGAAGGTCAGAAGATTGTTTGAGCTCAAGAATCTTCATATTCCTGTGTCAAATCTCTGTGCTGTTTCTTCTCCCTCTACCCTTCACTTGTGGTGTCACCATCTTGTCCACAGCTCCTTAGGAAAATTGTGTTCTCTTGTGTCTAAGGATATTTTGGGTCAGGTTAACAATGAGTCTTTTGATTGCATTTCTTGTCAAACTGTCAAACAACCTGCTTTATCTTTTCACAGTAATTCATGTCTTGCTCGCTCTCCTTTTGATCTTATCTACTCTTATGTTTGGGGCCTCGCTCCCACCGCTTCTATGGGAATGGCTCGATACGTTGTAGTTTTCATTGATAATTATTCACGCTTTACTTGAGTTTACTTGATGGTTAATCACCATGAGCTACCTTAGATTTATATTAACTTTGCCACTATAATTAAAATTCAATTTTTTAAGGTCATTAAAGTTTTTCGATGCGATAATGTTATGGAATACCATGACTCCAAACTTTTAGCTTTTCTCGCTGAACATGGTACTTTGTCTGATTTTTCTTGTCCTGGTACGTCTCAACAAAATGGACAGGTTGAACGCAAATACCGTCACATTGTTCACTCTATTCGTGAAATGCTTATTTCTTCTTCGTGTCCTGAGTGTACTTGGGGTGAGGTTATTCTTACTGTTGTCCATGTTATCAATAGACTCCCTTCTTCTGTTCTCGGTAACATTACTCTCTTTGAGCGTATTTATCATACTTCTCTAGATTACAGTTCTCTTCAAATTTTTGGTTGTGTTTGTTTTGTTCTTCTTCAACCTCATGAACATAATAAACTTGAACCTCAGACTCGCATGTGTTGTTTCTTTGGTTATGGTACTGAACACAAGAATTATCGTTGTTGGGATCCTCTATCTAGACGTGAAGTATATCTCATCATGTTGTATTTTGGAAACATCACATGTTCTCTAAGTTCTCCTCATTTGATTTCATTCCTCCTACTCAGTCACCGTTTTTTACTAATCCTAATGTTGATCTTTTTCTAGTGATGATTCTACAGGTTCTATCTCCAGTCAACCTCGAGCCTTCTACTCTTCTGCCTTCTTCATCTCTCGATGATTTCAGACGGACGATGATTCTACTCTTGCTGTCATGCCTCCTCCCTCCCATCGTTCTTCTAAGGTAAGAAATCCACCTCCTCATCTTCTTGATTATCATTATTTTTCTACTATTCTTTATTACCATGAACCTCAGTCATTCCAAGAAGCCTCCACAAATTCAAATTGGCAGCAAGCAATGCAGAAAAAAATTCAGACTCTTGAAAAATTACACACTTGAAATTTGGTTGATCCTCATTCTAATCACAAAATTGTGGGTAGTAGATGTGTATACAAGATCAAGACTTGCTCTGATGGTTCTATTGACCGTTATAAAGCATGATTGGTCGCTCAAGGATGTATGCAAGAGTATGGTATTGATTATGAAGAGACCTTTGCTCCTGTTGCTCGTCTCACATCTGTTCGCGCTCTCCTTGCCATTATTACGATAAGAAAATGGTCTCTCAGTTTGATAGATGTGAAGAATTTATTTTTCAATGATAATTTGAAAAAGAAGGTCTATATGAAACTACTCCCGGGATATCCTTGTCCTTCTAGCAAAGTTTGTCTCCTTCGTAAGGCACTTTATGGTCTTAAGTAAGCTCCTTGTGAATGGTTTGACAAGTTCAGCATCGCTATATGCAATCTCAGTTTCACCTGCAGCCCTCATGGGAATGCTCTCTTTATCCGTAAAAGTGAACGTGGGGCTGTTCTTCTACTTTTGCATGTTGATGACATGATCATTACTGGAGATGATGTTGATGGTATCTCTGATCTTAAAGTATTCCTTCACCACATTTTTGAGATGAAAGATCTTGGTTCTCTCCGTTATTTCCTTGGCCTTGAAGTCATATCCTCGGATGATGGCATCTATCTCTCTCAAGCTAAGTATGCTTCTAATCTTCTTGCTCGAGGTGGAATTACAGATAGCCGCATTGAGTATACTTCTCATGGTCTTCATTTTTCTGCCCATTCATCCTTAACTCTTCAAGCATACTTAGATGCTAATTGAGCTGGTGATCCCACTGATCGTCGTTCTACTACTGGTTATTATTTGTTTTTTGGTGTCTCTCTCATTTTCCGGCGAGCCAAAAAACAAATGTTCACTACTCGATCAAGTACCAAAGCTGAATATTGTGCTCTTACTGACACCACTATTAAGGTTGTCTCGATTCGTTGGCTTCTCGAAGACTTGGGTGACCCTCAGTCGTCTCCAACTACTGTTTATTGTGACAATCGCAGTACTATTCAGATTGCTCATAATAATGTTTTTCATGAACGCACCAAATACATTGAGATTGATTGTCATTTTGTCTGACAACGCCTTCTTATTGATGCTATTCGTCTCGTAACTGTTGGGACTCTGGATTATACTACTGATATTTTCACGAAAACTCATCATCCTATTCGTCTCGTAGCATTATTTAGCATATATATATATATATATATATATATATATATATATATATATATATATATATAAAATAGAATATTATGTTTTTATTATTTTAATTTTTTTAGTATTTATATATACCCTTATACATTAAATGTAACTCACTCAATAATATACCATATTTTCTCCAATTTAATCTCTTGGTTTTAACAATTATAAATCTCATTAGTTAAAACGATAAGAATAGTAATGTTCTACTAAAGTACAGCGTACATGTAAACCGCTTCCAAAAAAATAAATCTAATTAAATAATATTATAATAGTATAAAATATTGAAAAAATTTCAAATGTACCATCGTATCGGTATTACAGTAATTTTTAATCGTTGATCTTAATTATATATATTATATATTTTATATAAGGGTAAAATATATTTTTTGTCCCTGAAGTTTAGCAAAAATTTCAAAAATACCCTTAAGTTTTATTTTGTTTCAATTTTGTCCTAAAAGTTTTCGATTTGCATCAAATATACCCTTAACGACTAAATTTTCAAAAAAATTAAAACCAATCTAATAATAATGCATGAAAACTATGCTTGATTTGCTTGTGTTAAGGGTTGTTCTTATGAAATTGTTGTTGAATTGGTCTTAAATTTTTTGAAAAATTAGCCATTCGGGGTATATTTGATGCAAATCGAAAATTTTTAGAACAAAATTGAAACAAAATAAAATTTAGGGGTATTTTTGAAACTTTTGTCAAATTTTAGGGACAAAAAATATACTTTACCCTTTATATAATTAAGATCAACGGTTAAAAATCAGTGAAATACCGATATAACGGTACACTTAAAATTTTTTCTAAAATATTAAAATGAAACTCATTTATACCATGAAACTATTAATAATTATTTTAAAGTTTATCTGGTGGTGCTGACATGGCGGTATATTAGCCGTTGATGAGAATTGAAGGAAAGAGCTACTATCACACATTCACACCATGACACCAATTTACAATGCTTCAGTTGAGTGAGTCTTCTTCAACCTCCAAACTCACAAAACTAACCAAGCTAAGTTGCAAAACACAGCTCAGGTGCTAATTTCATTCCCTCCTATGCTTTTTCGCTTTCTACCTTTACTTCTCTTTACTCAATTCCTCCTACTTCGTTTTTTTTTGTGGAAAAACAAATAAAGGTTTAATTTTGATAGTATTTGTTGGATGTTTCATCTAATTTCATTCCAATTGCGAGGACCCATTTGCATCAAAAGAAATTCTGGGGGAGATTCTAAGCTTCTATGTTATTCTTAGCTCAAAGTTACAATTTTTTTTTTTGTATAACAGGGCAAACGTTTTGATTTTTTTTTTTTTGTACTTTGAAGTATTTGATTGGATGCTACGCTATATTTTCAATTATTTTGGGAATTTGGGGTCTCTCTTGTCATCTTTTTCTTTTTCTTGCTTTTTTGCAGCTTATATAATTCTCAGCCATGTCTTGGTGCACCATTGAGTCGGATCCTGGTATGCTCACACATGCTTCCTTTTTTCTGTTTTTTAGATTTTGTTTTATTTTTTCCCTGTGTTTGATTATTTTGAATGAATTTGTGACATCGAATGGAACTATTTGTGTCTTATTTACTTAACATTGTGATAATACTAAAAAGGTTTTCCAAAATCATGCAACTATTGCTCGTCTTGATTTGATAAATTTATCATTGATAGCTACTAGTACTGAATAGTATATTAGTTGATTGAGATTGTCTAAAAAGGATTCTTATTATAACATAATGTACGTGTAATTGTGTATCATTTATCTGTGAAACCGAGTTTGATGTGTGAAGAACCTGAACCTATTCATTGAATTTGAATGGTGAACAATGAAGGGTAGGAGATTATATTCATTGTTTTGCTGAATTTTAAATTCAAATGTCATGATTGAATTTGAACTTATAATGGCTTAAGTTATTAGTAGGGATCAGCAGAAGCTCATTTAGCTTTATAACTTAGCTATCTAAATATATCTTAGTGATGATTAAAAATGTATCTAGGATTGAAGTCTTACCAAGTATCTTATTTGTGTAATTATAGTGTTTATATGACATATTTGGAACTTTGCTTACAGTTTTCGGCTTCTTTTTTTCTCCCAGGTGTATTTACAGAACTTATACATCAAATGCAAGTTAAAGGGGTACAGGTATTCTTATTCAGATATATGTACTTTTCGCTTATATAGTTATGCTAGTAAGACAAATAACATATTACTTTATATCATAGTTTTAGCTTGCGGTATCCTGAAAAGGTATCATCATGAAAAACTCTTACAAATGCTTCATTTAAGTTAGAAGTTGGTAATGCTAAGTGCTAAGATATTTTGTGAAGATACTCACAAGAATCTTGTGAAAGCTTTACTAGCCCGAACGTAAGTCACAGTTTCATCGGTTGTTCCTATTTCTTTCTATTCCAAAACACTACTCACAATCAAAGTAAACACCATGTGCTATATATTGACTGAATTTTCTAAGTTTTATGAGTATGCAAATGCAATTTAAGGGTTGCTACTGGTATATGCTGGATGCTGCGTCCTGTGGGGAATTTATTATGTTGCTTTGTCCTTTTTCAAACTCTGCATTCTACCCTGATGTGTAGATATTGTTGACAGGTTGAGGAGCTGTATTCGTTGGACCTCGAAGCTCTCAATGGCTTAAGGTTGGTGTACTGTCGCAGTCTCAGCTACTCTTGAACTTATGACGACATTTACACCTTATCATATAATTAATTTGCGAACATTCGCCATCCGGCCCACTTTCTCTTTCCCCCTATCTTCGGTTGGGCACATTTCACCCTTGATTACAGGCCAGTATATGGGTTGATTTTTCTTTTCAAATGGCGTCTCGGAGAAAAGGATGATCGTGTTGTGATAAAAGATCCAATCCCTAATTTGTTTTTTGCTAGCCAGGTGAGTTTCCTTCCTATTTTTACATTATAGATTGAAGGTTGCAGTAAGTTTTCATCCTTGTAAAAATTTGTGAAAGAATCACTCATTTTACAAAGACTAGAAGCTTATTTAATCCTAGATTTAATTAATTATGTTACTTTACTAATTTTAGTGGTCCATTTGTAGGTAATAAACAATGCTTGTGCAACCCAAGCAATCTTGTCTATTCTTATGAATTCTCCGGATATCGACATTGGTCCAGAGTTGACGAAATTGAGACAGTTCACCAAGGACTTTCCTCCTGAACTCAAAGGTTTGGCTATCAATAATAGCGAAGCGATTCGTATGGCACATAACAGCTTTGCAAAGCCTGAACCTTTCATCCCCGAAGAGCAGAAGGTTGCTGGCAAAGATGACAGTGTTTATCATTTCATAAGCTATTTACCTGTTGATGGAGTGCTATACGAGCTCGATGGATTAAAGGAAGGTCCTATTAGCCTTGGACAGTGCTCCGGCACACAAAGTGATATGGAATGGCTGAAGATGGTGCAACCTGTGATCCAAGAACGCATCGAGAGGTATTCCCGGAGTGAGATAAGATTTAATGTCATGGCAGTTGTCAAGAACAGGAAAGAGATTTACACTGCTGAGCTCAAGGAGCTTCAGAAGAGGCGAGAGCATATTTTGCAGCAGCTGGCCGTATCAACGTCAGAGAGACTAGTGGACAATAGCAGCTACGAGGCGCTGAATAATTCTCTGTCAGAAGTGAATGCTAGCATCCAAGCTGCTACAGAGAAGATCTTGATGGAGGAAGAGAAGGCGAAGAAATGGAAAACGGAAAATATTCGTCGGAAACACAATTACATCCCATTTTTATTCAACTTCATTAAGATTCTTGCTGAGAAGCAGCAGTTGATGCCTCTCATTGAGGAGGCCAAGCACAAAACAAGTAGCCCTCAGTAGTTTAGTCACAGATTGTCACAGCATTATGATTTCTGTTTCTACCTTGAACAAAATAATTTGATATCTTACCTTTTAAGTTACACAAATAACTGCACAAGATGCATTGCTTCAATCAATAACTAGAACTTTATAAATTAATTATGATGTTTGATTTACACATGCCTCTGAAGTAGTCATTTTTGCATTAGAATTGAATTCTATTTTAAATTATTTATTTATGGCTTATGGCTAACCTAGTAACCTAACTATAGTCACTCAAAACATGGAATCTTTTCAAGGTTTGTGTTACAATTCATGGGAAAATTGATTGGCGACCCTAATAATAATACTACTAAGTAAATTACAAATTGCAACATGGACATAAATAAATTACAAATAACAATTCAACCTTGAACAATTCTCTATTTCAGACTCCTTTTTTTGGTGGGTTAATGAACAAACTCCAATATTGCATAGTAGGCAATTAGAACTGGAAGTGAAACAATCATCCCAAAGATCACCCTGTTGACCATGAAGTAAAAAATATTAGCTCAAAATTCAGATCATAACTATCAGGAACAACCGAACAATACATCAATAATAGTATAAGCACTAAGTTATTTTTTTCTCTACTCTAGTAAAATTTAAGGGTATTAATACTTAAGAGTTTAATTTTAATGCACTATCTATTCTTTTAGATAATCATTCACGGAATTAATATAAAAAATAGTTATTTTTGATGATGTGATATTATGTAATTTGATGCATGTATAAAACCGTTTTACGCTATTTTAATTGAAGAGTGACTTATTTTATCATTTTATTAATTTTCTGGCTTTAGAGGAATTTGACCCGTTATAATATGATTGTAGATTATTAAGAAGAAAAGGACTTACGCAGTGCTGAGAATCTCAGGGTGCAATCCATACTCTTTGGCAAAAATGAAGGAAGTTATGGACTGTGGTACTGCTGCCTGCATGCCACACAATTCAACTACTCAATGATCACCATAAAGATGTATATTAAGATGGGTAATGCTAGGTAGACAAAAAAAACAGTCAGAACTTGTCTTATTTAGCATTAATTAATTGTCGCAACAATTAATGAATGCTAAATAAGGCAAATTATGGCTGTTTTTGACTGATTTTCTTTGGTTACCAAACATTTCCGTAATAAGATTACTATTACTAGAAACTTATATTTTTCTCAATTAATAATCTTAGAATATATGTTAACTTAAACACTTATTTTGTGTGTGCCACTTCCACAGAAAAGAAAGGAGGTTGAGTCATGTTTGAATGCCCTTTCGGTATTTGGTGTGTGTACACTTGTTCCACCTCTCTCTCTCTCTCTCCCTCTCTCATCAAATTTGCTTCTTTGAACTGATTTATAATATAAAACATTAATATTAATTAATTATATTAATCACTATACTATCACTCATACTTCGTAGTGTGTTTTGGTGGACATAGTCACATATCAATATCATGGTTCATGCCACTTAATCATATACAAATTAAAGTTGTGGCGACATCAAAGTAATTAATGACTCAATTACTACTCTTTCATTAATTAAATTATATGTTAGCTTTATAAAACATGTAATATGTTGTGCATACAATATTCAATTAGAATATCAAATATGTATATATGACTCATGCCTTGCTATATATAGATATATATAATGCAATGTCATTCTAACTTATAACCCACCATCTCAAAGTATAAAAATTTCAGATTAAATAACATTGATATTAATATAAACAAAATTATATAGTTTTTTATATCATATATTTCATCGATCAAACAGTTGATGGATCACATGTAATATTTCAAGGAAAGTGTTTTTCTTTTTCCAAAGTTATAAACTTTCATTGATAGAAAAAGAAAGTACAACTTTCAAAGCAAGTGTTTGACCTAATGATAACATAAGGGTAAATTATTCGGTCGTTCCTATAATTGTACTAAATTTATATTTAAGTTATTATAATTTAAAAGTTTATAATTGAATCCTATACCATTTAAAATTTTATAATTAGATTTTTATCGTACTAAAAAATTAGAATTAATAGAATATTTTTTAAAATTAAAAATGCTCATACTTTAAGGATAAATTTCTAAATTTAAAAGTCCTCTCATTTTTTAAAATATCACGTTAATTCTAATTTTTTAAAATAGGATAAAAGTTTAATTATAAAATTTAAAATAGTATAAAGATTTAATTAAAAATTTTTAAATTATAAAAATTTAATTATAAATTTATTGAAATTATAAAAATTGATAAAGTAATTTAACCTAATAATAAAAAAAATAAAATAATTACTCAAGTAAATATATTTTTATATAAAAATAATAAATAAAATTGTTAAATAATTTAATATATTTAACTAAATTACTTAATATAATACAATAATACATACATGTCAATAATACCTTCACATGAAAACATCTTTATACAAATAATGGTATAAGTATAAATGATTGAGAATAAAACAAAAAGAAAAATAAAAGAGTTGTATGTACTATATATGCACCTGAATGATAGCGACTTTTAAAACATCACCACGCAATCCAACAGCAATGCAACTTATAGCCATGGCTGCTGGTCCAGCTATGAACTTTAAAACCAAACCAAACACAGTCATACTTGTTCCACAAGCTATCACCTTCTCTTGTAGTGCCATAAAAATACCTGAAATTGACTCATCATATTCCAACTTTAATTAAAGTGAAGTTATTATTTAATTAGTGATAATTAATTAAAACAAATGTTAATTAATTAATTAAGCATGTGATGTATGACACTCACCCATACTAAACATGGCAGTGCCGGTACCAGTCTTTGACATGATAGATATAGAACCTTCTACTATGCTTGGCATCTCCAAATTCCACCTATATTTATATATATTCATGTAGTTACACCCAACTACTATACATTGCTATTATATATATTCCAACATCATATTTTAGCATCAATTACAATACACATCTAGTAACATATTCTATCTTCTTCAAAAATACTTGCTCAACATAAGTAAGAATATTATTATTTAACCTAATTATTTAATTCATTATCTCAATTTTTTTTTCAAATTATTCATGTTAAAGAAAATTACCTTACAATATATGAAAAATAAATTATTAAAAGAATGTATAGTAATTATTAGTAAACCATTCTTTATTTCTTTTAACCAAAACTTAACATTAACTAAGAAAAATTCTTTCCTCTTACTTTTTTTCAAAATGAAAAATCTTGATATTGAACAAATGTACAAAAACAACAAAAGAAAACTTCTAATATAAATTTTCAACTACTCATCATGCATGCACATATGGTTAATCAAAACATATAGTCAATGTTAATACATATAGAAATGATAATAGCAGGTGCATATTATGATAGTTATATATAACTTTGACATATAACACTTAAAAATGTTATTATAGTTAAGGAAACCTTTTTTATTATTTAAAAAAATAAAAAATATTATTAAATAATAAAAAATTGTAAACTTAATTTTGACCACACTTAAATTATATAATCATCATAAACCACCATAATAATAAACTTCATGTAATAAATAATTATTGTCAATGAAGGACATAGAGTATACCTATTAGAGATGAAAGCCCAAGAAATCCCAATGACACAGCCATAGGAATTTGGATTCATTGCAAGTTTTATCCACACAAGCTTCATCAACTGCCTAAAAGGTGGCCTAGTACCAACATCACCAATCTCTAAGGTTGTTGTTGATGTTGCCTCCAAATCTTTCCCTCCATTAACATCATCAAAACCATTATTATTATTATTGCTACCAATGATTGTAGCACTAGTTGCCTTGGACTTCAAGGCACCATCATCAACAATAATATTCGCGGTAGCACCTTCTATTCCGGCTCGCCGGAACTCCAAGACGAAAAGGAGAAGCGAAAGCCATATAACTTGAACAACGGAGGATTGAACCACAAGGTCCACGCCGGTTGGTCCATACATGGCTTTCAACATTGGTACCCCAACAACTAGGGCATTTGTTAGGGTACACAATGAGAAGCTTGTTATGGACCAACCATAACTACCTTTGCT